>NC_083764.1:4352596-4360096 GCF_963514075.1 Conger conger
CGTGTGTATGTGTGTGTGTATGTATATGTGTGTGTGTGTGTGTGTGTGTGTGCGTGTGTATGTGTGTGTATCTGTATGTGTGTGTGTGTATGTATATGTGTGTGTGTATGTATATGGTTGTGTTTGTGTGTGTGTGTGTGTGTGCGTGTGTGCGTGTGTATGTGTGTGTATCTGTATGTGTGTGTGTATGTATATGTGTGTGTGTGTATGTATATGGTTGTGTTTGTGTGTGTGTGTGTGTGTGCGTGTGTGCGTGTGTATGTGTGTGTATCTGTATGTGTGTGTGTATGTATATGTGTGTGTGTGTATGTATATGGTTGTGTTTGTGTGTGTGAGTGTGTGTGTGTGTGTGTGTGTGTGCGGCTATGTTACAACACACCTTACCGGCTCTTCGTAGCTTCATCAGAAAGCTGCCATATTTTTCCACGCTTTCAGTTTGATGTGCCGCAAACGCAGTGATGTGCGGTCATGACTAACATGTTTAAAAACACGTTTCTGTTCATTAACGTTTTAATGGGTTGTGCTTTTCCTTTCCCGTTCCTGTCTGGCCGCGGTATTTTGATTATGAAATCATCGGCAGCCGAAGTGGCTCGTGTGAAATTAAACACAGGGCCGATGATGTTTCAGGCCTGGTCTTGCGCACGCAGAAAGACTGAAGTGATCATTGTGTCTGTGGCCTGAACAAGCCCAAACCCCACACCACAAACCATTAAATAATTACTTTTTCATTGGGTCTGCTTTGAGCGTTTCGCTGCGAAATCCACTGTGTGTGAGTCTGTCTCATCAGTGTCCCGCGAGCCAGAGATCTGCCCACCAGCTCTCCACCAATTTATCCCGATAAGTGAACCCATGTGTGTGTGTGTGTGTGTGTGTGTGTGGGTGGGTCGATGTGTGTGTGTGCATGTATGTGTGTGGGTGTGTCTGTGTGTATGTGTGTGAGTGTATGTGGGTCTGTGTGTGTGTGTGTGTGCGTATGTCCGTGTGTGTGCTTGTCTGTGTGTATGTGTGTGTGTCTGTGTGTGTGTGCCTGTCTCTAACAGCACTCTTGTATGAATGCAGCAATCATATGGCATCTATACCCTCCAGCTGAGTTATAGCCTTCCGCTGGTTGGAAAGACAGTATAGTGTGCCTTTACACACACACAGACACACAGACACAGACACACGCGCGCGCACACACACACACACACACACACACACACACTCACACACACTATCCTCCAGCTTCTGGGGAAATATTAAATATAAATTATTACGTATAACCATGTTTTAAACGTTATTTCGATAAATTTAATTTCAAGGTCAGTTAGAAAAAATGAAATATTTAAAATAATCAGCCAGCATCTCCTCCTAGCTTGTGTTTCCAGTTAAGCTCGCGGGCTGCAGTGCCTCCGCGCAGCAGTTTGCTGTAGCGTTGCCGCTTTTCGTGAGCCGTAGCACGGGTTTCTGTCGTTTCCTGCAACATTAACTCATTTTACACCATTCCTCACGGGCGTGAACGTCTCATTTGGAACGAGTATCTCGCGAAGTTGCAACGCGAGCGTTTTTAACGGTCATAATTACATATTCTAAAAACAAGCAGAACTTTTAGAAAGTTTTCCGTTTAGTCCCTGCCTCAGATGGCCATTGAGAATACGGACTGTTTAACGGGATGGTTATAAATATTATGGAAAACTCAGCTCAAGAAGCTGAAGAGGATGTGGCTATGTTTTAAGAGGACTCACTTCACCATAATGTAATGACACACTTAATAAACTGTTGCATAAACAAGTAAAACTATACTGATATTTATATTACTATGACAATGCTGATAGATAATGTTACAGTGATATGTCCTTGCCAGTAAAACTTTGAATTGTTTTGTAGCCTGTTGTCGTGGTATGTGGATGGATGGGGCCTCTCCATTATCAAGCAAAAATTGTACATATTTGTTAATTGAATACATACTGTATTTGGGAAAGTTTAGTTACAACAGGCAATACCACTCATATCTTGTTTGTTTTTTTGTTTGTTTTTTTACAATAGTATTTATTAGTCTTTTTTTATATGTACAAAGAGGGCTATAAGGTAATATTGCTTGGCATTGGTACCTCATTTCCTGACCAGCTCTGTATACAATCTGAATTAAAGTTAAGTACAATAATGAGGAATTAAGTGTAGCAGAGGTGGAAAGTCCAGAGGCTAGAGAGTAAAAGTCCACCCATGCTGATTTCATGAATTAGTTCTACCTCCTGGCTGAGGAATTGTGATAATTAGCAAATCCACGTGATTAGAACAAAATAGTGTTGATGACTTTATTTTTCTGAACCTGGACTTTACTTATCCCATGTGTCCTCGTCACATTACCTGTTCCGACAGAAGACCATGTTCACGTGCGAAGCGAGGCTGCTGCAAATCACCCCGGAGCACACCTTTAAATCACCGCGGACGGTCCAACAGCCAATCACGTGGAGCGCAACGCGCGCAACACATTTCACTGTGTTTTACACTCTCCGCACGAGACTTCATAGGTCCATCTATAGTCTTGTCAAAACAATTATATGACCATGAAATTATCCAGATTACTCGCGAAAGTGTATGAAATATATTCCCAACCCTTCCTGTGGTCAGTTTAATGAAACGAGCCATCTGGCTTTGCTGCACGTTCAATAAATATTTTCCCAGTAGCCAACGTGAACGCACGCATGGCATCAAACCTGTGATAGCAACTATTTGGCCTCGTACATAGCCTCCTCTTTTTTATTTAATTGTTCATTTATCAGAGACCACACAAGTAGACGTTGTAACAGGATTAAAAACATGATTAGCGAAAGCTAATTTGCAAAGATGACACGAATGAAGGGCAGTTATTTACAACAACAACAAAAATAGAATACATATCCAGGGGTGTGTAGGTGCAGGAATATGTGTATGTATGCTTGAATGTGTGTCGAGACATACAGTTCTCCTGGATAAAATATAAAATATTGTAGGAGATTATATTCCCCCTCCCTGTAACTCGGGTATAAATTGAAAAAAATTCCGCCGAATTCCGTTGGTATTCGTTGTTGTGGAGAGCCTCGCGCTGCCTGTGTGAAGCGCGCGCTGCCGGTGGCCCTTGCCCGCCGCGACCCCCGGTGCGCCCCGGTGGTCCAACGGGGGCAGCGGCCGTATGAGGTGTCAGGTGAGGCAGGAAAGTGGCTGCGTTCACTCCGGCCCGAAAAAAAAAAAGAAGCCCGCTGCTGCCAAATACACTGTAACCACACTGGACCACACATGCATTAAAGCGCATTTAACCAAAAAAAAAAACACACAAAAAAAAACATTATTTCTGGCTTCCGTAAGATTACACTTTAGGTTAATAGGCTAGTCTACGATCGGACTCACGGTGGGCCGTTTCTTTTAAGGGAAATGAACGAAACTATGCAGGTCTGTTGCGGTTGTTGTGTGCTTTTTAATTGCTGCTGTGCGTGTTGTTTTTATTATTGTTGTTGTTGTTGTTGTTCGTGTTGTTGTTGTTGTTATAAATTGGTTAGCATCAGGTTATGCCCTGAGAGTGTGACGATTGCTTCAGCATTTTCTCAAAGCGTGTATGACGTCATCGACGTTTCCTCAGTGTCGGAATTTTATTAGGCATTTATTTGATCTAAATTGTTTGCCCTTAACGTTGATTTACAATTATGCTGCAAGAGATTTTTCTTCTCTTCTTTTCTTCTCAAAGCAAGTTGGTGCGTTCATTTTTGTTGCGCAACAAAAATGTAGTATTCACATCTTAGAATTAAGTGAATGGCTAATCTCTCTATAATATTAAACATCACATCCAAGGCAGTTAAATGAGTTAAAATAATTGTATGGAAAGAATCCGAACAAATATAGCCCTACCCCTTAAAACATGTATATTATCTGTTTATTATTGCCAGAGCCTACTCATTAAAATGCAGTTTGTCACAAACAGGCAACGTGTTTTTTTTTTAAGGCTTAAATATACTCAAATCTTAAATAATGCATTACAGACAATATTTCCTTTGTGTTAAACGCGTTGCTGCTCCATGCTGCTGTCCTAGTCCCTCTGGCTGACCACCTTAAAAGCGCCGATTGTACAATTAACGCAACCCTCAGGTACCGCGGCCTACGTCCACAGAGCACAGCTGTAAAACGCCAAGGTAGTTTATACTGCGGTTGACGGAGAATTAACGTGCTTTTATTGGAAACAAACACCGCTTGAAAATCAGCTAGCTACTGCTTGCTGGCTGCCGTATTTCTGGTGCGAATGTAAATACCCGTTAACGCGGGCCATGCTTCATGTCAGTGAAAATCAAACCAGCATAAAAAAAGCAGAGATAAAACGCAGGAGAAACGCGCAGGCAGCGAGCAGGGGTAGTAACATGCTGTAATTAACTTTGCCTTAAACCGTTCCCAAAAGCCGTTTTGCAGGGGAAACGTAATACTCGCAGACGTAAAAGCTGGTGAAAGTGGAATGGAATCATGACCTGTTTAGTATGGCAGAAGCCTTAATGAAAATATATATTTTCTTTTTGAGCCTAATAGCAGGTCTACTTCGTTTTGCGACTTCCATGTCCTTTCTTGTGGGTTAGAAATGTTTTTCATATATTTTTTTTCTTATGGAAAGCTCAAAGTTTCAGCTTTGAGGGAAAAATAAAACGGACCTTTTTAGGAGCAAGGGGAAATATTTAATACCCAGAGGGCTTCTTTCAAGCTAAGCACAAATTAAAAATAGCCCTTAAAATTTAGATTAGGCTACATCAAATTTTGAAACTGGCAAGTGGGTTTGTTGGATGAAACTACAATGGAATTCCTTTTTCTTTTTTTTTGAAAGAATATATTTTGGTTTGGTGGCTGACCGTCGAAAATTATGCATTATCTTTTCCCCCTCAAAGGAACCGGTCCATTGTAAACACCCCACTCCCTACACTGCAGTTAAAACACAAGGGTCTATGAAATATAAGGCGATGACTTTCAAGGTTTTGGTCAGAAGTTTTTTTTTTCTAGTCTACATAGAAAGTTTGAGTGGGGTGAAGGGGTAGCTGCCTATGTCTAACTTTTAGCTATGTTCACTCTACATAACTCAGTGTTCAGACCTTGCATTATTTCAACGTGCGGCTTTGGTGGGTGATTAAAAACTCACTGGGTTCTCGAAATATATATATTGTATATATTTATATATACAAGTGGTTTTACACGCACACACTCACCTTGATTTCGGTGACGTATAAGCTCTCTGGCCGTGGGACATTGAGGACAACCACAGTTTGTGTTAGCGGCTCTCTAAAAAGCTAGGCGAGAGTGTGACACATCAAGTCACTTCTCAGTGCGACTGGCAGTTGGTTCTCCGGTCACTCACGGTCGGTTTTCGCTTGTGGCATGGGCACATCTCGACACGGCAATTAAAGGAGGGCAGCCTGTCATTGTGGCGACGGTTATCACAAGTTGGGCCACTTCGCAGAGCTGGTCCTAAGTCATCGAGATGTTGAAAACGATGCTTACATACTGTGAAGGGTCATGACTCATTTACGGTCAGTTCCTGACCCCACATTACATTTTAAGCGGTGGAAGAATTGTGCGGAGCATTATCCCAAATTACATACGGGTGGTGACCGTTACTTGCAGCCTATGTGGGACGCTGTGGAACGATAACCGTCTGACTCGAGTGCACGTGACACAGCGTGACACAACTTGCGCATAACAATCGTCATCATGCATTTCGAAATGGAGTTCATTCTCATATGACTACAAAAGGCCCATGAGCAATTAACGTCTGTCATAAACAAGCCGTTGTAGAACTGGGGCCAGCACTGTAACAATAGACAAACAACGGCGACTCTGTCTGCACGAGTCTTTTATGTCGTTTTGTTGGCACGCTGAACTCATTTTACTACGGGCCACTGGGACCGGGTGTCTGTAACACAATAATGCACAGAAGATCCGAATTTCGGGTTTTGATATTGTTTTAAATTGATATTTGTATTCACTGTGGTGTTTAATTTGAAAATAATGTATCAATATACTATTTAAGGCTGTAGGCAAAATAGAAAGGAAACGCGACTGAGCTTAATATAGCTGTGTCTCACGATGTGCGCCCAACCGTCCCATAAGTAATATTAAAATAGAGTTAATTGTTGGCCTACATTGATATAATACGCATTCATCCCTCTTGGACTTGGACTTAAATTAATCAAATATAAAAAATTGCTGAAAGTCACATCATTTCATTTCATATGGTGGTGTCACGTTTTTTTTTCAAACTGAAATATCAGTTCGGATATTATTCATTCAAGTTTGAATTTCCAAGACAAATAGGTCCACGAATCCTAAAGGAACTGTATATGTTAAACGCCCCGTAACGCCTCATAATGTGGTGGTTGAAAATAAGGTTGGGGTGTCTGACGGGTTGGACACAAAATAAATACGCTTAACTCTTCTACCATATGCAAGAATGTATTTTTTTTTTTTTTTCAGTTTCTCTCAAAGTCGGGAGCAGCGAGTTCTTTTTCTTATTTAAAGCACACCCTTTGAAAGTCATGCAAGAGGACGTTTGCGGTGAGGGCGCATTTTGTGGAGGCAGTGGTAGCATTAAAAAACAATTTCTGTCTAGCATTTTAAATGCGCTCCGACCAGAATGCTCAAGAGAGTTGTCGGTGGGACCGATTTTAGAAAAAAGAGAAGGCCAAATAAAAAAAAATAAAAAAAAGGAAAAGCCATGGCTTGGATTGTCAGCTGAAATATAATGGGTTTTAAGTGGGCCGGAATGATTACTTTCTCTTGGAAACTCCAATGCGAGGTCGACGGGCTGATCAATCCGGCGACCTGTCATGATGCGCGGCCTTGTGTGCGCGCGAGAGGCGTATCTTGCTTTCATGTGTCTTTGGTTCCTGGAGCCGTTAATGACTCAGCGACATGTGTCCCCCTTTTCATGTGGTTGCGGGACGCAGACGAGCAGAATCAGCTTTGTGTACTGCTAAACATAATTGTATACTCCCGACTTTAAATAAGGCCTTAAAAGTTGCGTTTATATTTAGTGCGCCAGTGATCTTTTCAAAAGCAACAGGCAAATGCGCTTGGGATCGTCACAGGGGGAGCGACGGCAAGACAGGGATGAAAAGGATGACTTTTGGTGAGAAAAGCGCATTCTCAAGTAGGTGAAAAACATTTGAAGTAAAAAAAAAACTCAGATGCAAATAAAGGTTCATATTTGCACCTAAACACAGTCTTTTGTTTATAACGCTCTTAGTCCATACAAAGTGTTGTGAAGTAGTGAAATAAAATACCTGTATATGGAATATGAGAACTATAAGATCTATATCTTATTTTACAATTTTATGTGCATTATGTACATAGAAATTGGTTTCTTACAACACGCTTTCTGCCAGGCCAATGTCCTCTCGTGCACCTCTAGATACAGAACAAAAGAAATCATGTCTAGCACGTCCTTTTCGCCAAAGCCATAGGTAAATACAGTAGGTAACTGTGGGGCCTAGTCACTCTCCACTGCAGATAGACCAC
>NC_083764.1:4362596-4367596 GCF_963514075.1 Conger conger
GCGCCAGTCCTCCTGTCACCGGAGTCTGCCAAGTCATCCATCGAGCAAATCACCTGAAGTTTAACATGCTAGAATATCCTTAAAGATGACGGACCTTGATCAATTTCTGAGTCAGGTGAAGAACACAGAGACAGGAGGTGAAAAATAAGTGATTGGAAAGAGCCCCTGGTCAGAGTCGTGGGGGGTGCTGGAGCACACACACACACACACGCACGCACACATAATACACACACACACACACACACACACACACTCACACACACACTCTCTCTCTCACACACACACACACACGCACACATAATACACACACACACACACACACACGCACATACACACACGCACAAATGCATTGGGCAGGAGGCAGGAATGGCCTAACCTGCATGTTATTGGACAGTGGGAGGAAGCCATTGTATCCACTGCACCACCCCCACTCACACTGTACATTATACTAACTATTTAAGGTTACATTATACTAACTATTTAAGGTGTAAGATCACAAATAAGTATGAAGTGAACAACTGAAAAATTGAACTTGAATCCAGGTTTGTGCTGATTGGCTCCATTGTGTGTGTATGGTGGTGATGGACATCTTATGAGGAGGGAAACAGCACATTAGAGCCAGAAGCAGTCTTCATCTGCCAGACTTTTCTCCTGTTTATTTTGCTGTGGATTGGTCTATTTCTGATGCATTAATATTTCCATGTTCTCTGGTGTTTGCGTTGCGGTAGCAGTTTCAGACGCTGCAGGCCCAGTGTGGTGTCTTTGCTGGATGATCACACACACGCGCACACACACACACACACACACACACAGACACACACACACACACTGTCCTTTCAGCAGCATTCTGCTGGGTATTAGCAGCAAATCCATGTCTGGGAACTGTTAGGCAATCCCTGTGTGTGTTGTTACCACATTCTGTAATCACAACAGCCCTGAACATTTCACACACTCTCACACACACACACACACACACATAATACACACACACACACGCACACATAATACACACACACACACACACATAATACACACACACACATGCCATGTGTGGGTACCAGTCCATACTTGCAACTTTGCTTGAAATCAAAATGTATTATATGCCCTAAATCCCCAGACAGGACATGGTAAGCTGTGTTTTTCTAAAACTATGCTCTGTACTTCCTTTGCCCTGTAATGTTTGTGATATTTTTTCTCACAAAATGAACTCTCATAGCATACGGTAAAAAAAATTATAAATATGATGGTTCCAAGGCAATGATTTAATCACCCCGGGTGTGGCGATTAAATCATTAAATCAACACTATGCAATTCATTAAGCACGCATTCCAAGAAGCTCCCTCGGAATGTCGAAATGCGGGAAGTCACGCATTCCGATGACGATGCTACAAATGGGGCCTCGTTTCGAGCCTGAGGATCTCCCAGTCTCCGTCATGACAGGTTCCTGAGAAAAACGCACAGATGTGTGTATTTAGCGGCATCGGTAGCCAATGAGGAGGCAGGATGCTCAGTGGAAAGGCAGCAGGAGCCAATGAGGAGGCAGGATGCTCAGCGGTAAGGCAGCAGGAGCCAATGAGGTGGCAGGATGCTCAGCAGAAAGGCAGCAGGAACCAATGAGGAGGGAAAATGCTCAGCGGTAAGGCAGTGGGAACCAATGAGGAGGCAGAATGCTCAGCGGTAAGGCAGTGGGAACCAATGAGGAGGGAAAATGCTCAGCGGTAAGGCAGCAGGAGCCAATGAGGAGACATAATGCTCAGCGGTAAGGCAGTGGGAGCCAACGAGGAGGCAGGATGCTCAGCGGTAAATGGTAAATGGTTGGCATTTATAAGGCAACAGGAGCCAATGAGGAGGCAGGATCCTCAGCAGTAAGGCAACAGGAGCCAGTGAGGAGTCAGAATGCTCAGCGGTAAAAGGCTCCATTATTATTATTGTTATTATTATCATTGTTGTTGTTCTTTTATCTAACTATTAGACATCTCGAGTTGCTAGGCATCTTCATATTCATGGGCTGTGCTTATGAAGCAGGGCCCGGTGTACTGAAGCATGTCGCTCCTCTCATTACGCAAAGGAAAATAATCCACGCAAACGGCGAAACTGCAGGAATCCCTTTTCCCTGGAACAAGAAACCGCTCAGAGACCAGAAAGACAAACACAAACGGAGAGAGACCTCATTCTGACACACTTTACGACGCACGTAAACACACAAACCTTTCATTTGAATCCGAGACGGGGGGGGGCGAAGCGGGCCGTCTGAAGATTATAGTTCTGCTCGGGGCGGGGGTAGGTGGGGGTCATCCGCACTTCAAGATCAGAGTTTGTAAATAAAACAAAATGTCCGAGCAGCTGACGGGGCCACTTTATGTTTGTGCACTTGTCACTACGTGAAGAATAACAGAGGGGAGGGGAGGAGGAGATGGATGAGGGGAGGGGAGGAGGAGATGGAGCCTGAGGGTGGTTTAGTCACAGCTGTGTCGGTGACTCTACTCTAGCGTCGTTTGTGTAACTCACACTCCAGAAGGAGGGCTATCCAGCACCACATACTGACAGAGGGCATCCCATTTCAGTATGCCATGCTAAATAGGCTACATCATATGCATTCCTCCTATGCAATTAACTAATGTATGTCCGCCGTAGGGGACATATACTACTTTGTTGAAACATCCACGACAAAGAAATTGAATAAAATAAATAATAAGTTCTTGCCATCCAAGAAACTCGCATCATGTGAAAAGGGCGGCCTGTAGCGTAGTGGCTGAGGTACATGACCCTGTAGCGTAGTGGTTAAGGTACATGACTGGGGCGGCCTGTAGCGTAGTGGTTAAGGTACATGACTGGGGCGGCCTGTAGCGTAGTGGTTAAGGTACATGACTGGGGCAGCCTGTAGTGTAGTGGTTAAGGTACATGACTGGGACCCGCAAGGTCGTTGGTTCGATTCCCGGTGTAACCACAATAAGATCCGCACAGCCGTTGGGCCCTTGAGCAAAGCCCTTAACCCTGTATTGCTCCAGGGGAGGATTGTCTCCTGCTTAGTCAAATCAACTGTACGTCGCTCTGGATAAGAGCGTCAGCTAAATGCCATTAATGTAATGTAATGTAGCGTAGTGGTTAAGGTACATGACTGTAGCGTAGTGGTTAAGGTACATGACCCTGTAGCATAGTGGTTAAGGTACATGACCCTGTAGCGTAGTGGTTAAGGTACATGACTGTAGCGTAGTGGTTAAGGTACATGACTGTAGCGTAGTGGTTAAGGTACATGACCCTGTAGCGTAGTGGTTAAGGTACATGACCCTGTAGCGTAGTGGTTAAGGTACATGACCCTGTAGCGTAGTGGTTAAGGTACATGACCCTGTAGCGTAAGGTACATGACCCTGGAGCGTAGTGGTTAAGGTACATGACCCTGTAGCGTAGTGGTTAAGGTACATGACCCTGTAGCGTAGTGGTTAAGGTACATGACCCTGTAGCGTAGTGGTTAAGGTACATGACCCTGTAGCATAGTGGTTAAGGTACATGACTGGGACCCGCAAGGTCGGCGGTCCCATAGCCCTGCATTGCTCCAGGAGAGGATTGTCTCCTGCTTAGTCTAATCAACTGTAGGTCGGTTTGGATAAAAGCGTCAGCTAAATGACATGTAATGTAATGTAATGAAAACATGTAAATACTTGAGTGATGGGGAGTTGTTGTCTGAGTTTGATAAAAAGTACCCCACCTCACATAAAATAAAACGTTCTGCACAGATTTGTAACACAGACATTAGTGGTAGCAGTAATAATAATACATAAATAAATAAATATATATATAATAACTTCAACGCACAAAATTACAGCACAAAGGCACCCAGGAAGACTGTCCCCGCTCTCTCCTCGTCTGTAGTCTACTCCTGGTTATTATGGAATGGTAACGGGAGACGCCGTCAAAGAACCGCACAATGAATCTCCAAAATCCTCAGAGAAGTCGACGTAATCACTATTTGACTCGTAATAATGAATAATTGCGGTTAAAATGAGTAACTGGTGCGTTGCGCAGTCGGCTGGAGAGGCTGTCTGGCACGGGGGTGCACATAAACGGCTAAACGGAGGCCTCGCTTGATTATTCACGAGTTAAAGTTTCAAAGCGGTAGAAATCTATCCGCCCGGTCCACGGGAGCCGGGTTCGTCTGCGTCCGTTGCGCGGAACACGGACCGAAGCCACGGAAGCGGCCGGGGATGAAAGCAGCCCCCCCCCCCCCCCCCCGAACTCTAATGAGTGAAACCCAATCGCTTAATCACTTAAACCAAGCTCTCTGTTTCTGCTTTTTTGCCGAAATTAGGCTAAATTAGAGAGGAAATATAAATCAGGAACGAATTTCACTTGTTTTTTTGTGTGGCGCGGTAGTATTGTTTGATGTCGACTTTGTGGAAATTCAAGATTTTCAGTAATCCCCGTGTTAAGTGTTTTAAATGGTAACGTTTGAAAGCTGAGCATGACGCTACCTACCGGCATGCTTAGCGTGCGTACTGAAGGGCGCAAAACCACACTGGCCGTAAAGAGACCTCTCTCTTGCCTTCCACAACTTTTTCATGGTCGATCAAATCATATTTTTAATATGGGGTTAGAACCCCATGTTCTGTCTGGCGGCAGTTAACTTTGCTCTCTACTGTTGGTTTTTGTGTTTGATCAGGACATTCCATTTTCATAACTCCTCTGCAAATCCTAAATTAAATGGGCAGAATTTATTTTCCCCAGCTTGGATATTTGTCCAGTTTCTCCTACGTTACAAACAGGCTTGTCACAATAAAATAATTGGCTGACAGGCTGGATCGTCAAAGTAGACCGCAGGATTAATAAATATGGTATTGGACAATCAAAAACATGGAACAAACATGCACTCAATATGGGAATTATGAGTCTTAGAACCCGCCTGCTCAACACGATATACAAAAGGGATATGCTATGGAGAATAATATTCTTTATCTTCTAGTTTTGTTGGTGCTGTGTGTGTGTTTGTAGTCCAACCGTTTAAA
>NC_083764.1:4672596-4752596 GCF_963514075.1 Conger conger
GGACTGGTGACCTGTCCAGGGTGTATTCCTGCCTTTCGCCCAATGTATGCTGGGATAGGCTCCAGCCCCCCTGCGACCCTGTTAGGATAATGAATGAATGAATGAATGAATGAATTATTTACTTTGTAGTTTTGATGGGAGTGGGTCTAGGCTCTCTACTCTTACTCTCAAACAGTAAATCGAATCTTATTAGCCTTAGGGGCCAGTCAACATAACAAATGATGATTTGCTAACCTAAAGGTAAACATCAAGTGATGTGATATGAATGTTATACATGTTCAGATGGACTGCCCCTCTGTGGGACTTCAAAATACATCTTGTTGTGTGACCTGACTACCCTTCTGCAGAATATATACTGATTGTTTATAGTTCCTTACCATCCATACCTTTTCCTTGGAATCTAACATTTTGGTGTCACAAACAAGATCTGGGTCTTCATTCTCCCTGGTCTGCCACTTCACCTACACCCAGGAAGACTGTGGTATAAAAATAAGTAATAAATAATTTTATACCACATTTTGCTACAACATTCCTGACTGTATTTGCCAATGGCTGGTTGTCAGTGAGATCGTTTCGGATGAAAATAATTGCATTGCTGAAGGTGTGTATTTTTGGAAGTTGCCGTTTCGGTTTTTCAAATGTACACTTTTGGTGCTTTGAGCACCACAAACATTGGTCTGCTCAGTCCACGCTCCACATCAGTTGGTGGCAGTAATGCACACTTCACTTGTACTGCTCACACATCGCCGTAAAACAAAACTAAACAAGAAATAAGTACGCCTTGGCTTTGGTTACTCCCACCTGGAACTTACTGAGGCATGTGCTTTAAAAGCATTTTATGGCTGGTTTATTCATAACAATTCTAGCTAATATGTCGTACTGATAGAAAGTTTGTTTGGGAAAAAATTATTAAATTCTTTATAGAATTCACTGACACCTGTCATGACATAATTAAACACCATTCATATGTAGCCACTCCCATACACATTGAGCAGGCGGGCGCGTCATTATTTATGTTTCTATCAACAGCTTTATGGCCCTCCTCATTAATCATTAATCAGCATCCTGAGGTCCACACACAGAAATCCTGAGAAACATCTCCCTGTCAGCCAGTAGCTTCTTTTCACTGCAGCTGCAGCAGATGCACAGAGCAGGGGCGGAAGATACGCATTCATACGCCAGGATGGCCAACAGGAGTGAACAATGCTAGCCTGTAGGTCGGGCCTCTTTCTGTTGTTGCGCTCCGTCCTCACTGTGCCCAGGAGGACCCAGACGAGATTTTTGAGCTGTGGCAAAGTTGCCAACTTTCAAGGCTCTCTTGAAGTGCTCCCCTCCGAAATAAATAGTATTTTTAACGTGAGATGAAATCACAATGTGACTGCGTGGGTTCCCTCAGCACATTTCCCATGCTTTTTTTCCCATACGGATTTCGATTCCTGCCGAATGTAAGGTGGTTAACGTGTTGTTCTGTATGAGTTAAATAAATAAATACATTACAAAGAGAGGATTACTTAATGCATTCAGTAGGTGGCGGCAACGTACCTCTTAGTTTTTCAGCTCTTAAACAAAACTGAAGAAGAAGAAGAAGACGCAGCAGCAGAATCTTTTCAGGTTAAAGCTAGGTTAACGTTAGATTCTTTACATTATTTCCAATATTTTGCACGTTGATGGAAACACAGAACATCGCAGAGAGGGAAATCGGAGGTGAGAGTTCCACGAAGGATATTTGGCTAGTTAGTAGAGCAAACAGTATTTACGCATAGATTTCAATAATCGCTCAAACCGGTATAGCGACTTTCTATATAGGGTTAGCTAGCTAACGCCTACACAATTCAGTCGATGGCTGAATATGGGTCCAATAACTTTGCTGTATTCTCTGAATAGTGCTTTACTTATGCCTATATGCTTATACAAAAGACCCTCCTTAATCACGCTAGCTGGACCGCTCAATACCAATTAACGTTAATGACGTTAGGTCCGATTTAACGCGTCTCGCCTGCTCTAGCGATGTGTAGGGAAGTAGCTCGATAGGGTGAAAGACTATTACTTTTGTCAATCAAAGTCAGACTTTAGCCCTGGCCTGGCGGTAGCTCCCCTGTTCTCAAGAATGATGACCGCTTTCAGTGAATTTTGTGGAATTTCGTGGAAAGTAATGACGTTAGGAAGAATATTCTCCTAGGGAGAAATGTGTCTTGTTCTTCCACAACACTGCGATTCAGAATGTATAAAACACAGCACGTTACATTTAAAACATTTACGATTTTCGTTGAGTAGTGCGTTTGTTTATTTGCGTTTTGAATTTGATTTCCATAATTTGGTATGTTGACGGACTTTAGGATTTAGCCTCGATGCATAGAGCTAGGCGTTTCGATGAAACACTGCACAGCCATGTTGCTGAGCAACTGTCGAGTTGTACCCTGTCGAAATGTCCTAACTAACGTTAGCTACCGTTACTGCAAATGTATAGTCATATCTGATCCATAATTGGAGCCTGTTTCCTTGGTTTGAGGAAACGTGATTCGTAAACTTAAGCTGTAGGAGAGATGTAAAGAGTAACGTTTCTTTACTTCGCTTCTACAGATCAATGGCTTGAATGCTACGAAGACTCTTTATGATAACCTTGTTTAATAACCTTATCAGAAGATGCGGCCAATGACTACAAACTAAATGTTGAAGGATATGAAATGCGGACATCTAAAATCAGTGCAATAAATTAAGGGCTTATATGTGATTACACTAGTAGTTGGGCATTTGTGACGACAAGTGCTAAGTCCCCTTAAGTGCTGCATGCAGATTTTTTATTTAAGTACAGTGTTTTACAACCTGCGTTGCAGTTATGCTAGTGTTAAATGTGAAATTAAAGGAACATTCTTTTCTCTTTTGGTAGAGCCCTCTCTCCCTGTCTCCTCCCTGCACCTGCTGGTTCCTCCACTTCAACTCTTCTCTGCAGCCATGTGGCAGGTGCTGCAGCAGCAAGACGTGTTGCATTATGGGAAACTGGAGGAGTTTGTGTCTCTGGTGATGGAGGCATTCCCAGAGATGCTGAGTGAGAGCCAGAGGACCGAGCTCACTCTGGGGCTGCAGGTGAGAGGATGAGGAGGAGGAGGAGGCTGATGCAGGAGGCATGGGGGTGGACAGACATGGGGTACAGTTTCTACTGGTCAGCCTTGGCTGAGTGTCTGTGTAATATGGACCAATATGGCAGCCTGTATCTCAGTTAATTTATCACCCCTTTACATCCCCAAGGACAGCTGGATATTAGTGGAACTAATTTGGGAAACCTGCGAAATCATACACTGGCGACCACTTTCCAATTGAAAAGTTTCATTTATGATTTTGGGGATTCACGAGGGATGCTTACATAATAGTCACAAGTGAGGGCTTAAATAGCCTGGCGAGAGGAGTTATGAATGTCATGTGTAATGTCGAGTGTGTGTGTGTGTGTGTGTGTGAGAATGTGTATCCAAAATGACGTTGAACCAAAAAACAACTTAATAAATCTAACCTTAATGGGTCAAACCTATCAATAGTGAGATCTGTACTTCTCCACTGTCCTCAAAATTCTGTATAATCAGTTCCCTGCACTCTACAATCATTATACCCCCCCACTAACTGTCTCTCTCTCTCTCTCTCTCTCTCTCTCTCTCTCTCTCTCTCTCGCTCACTCGCTGGATAGAGTATATATATTATATATATATATATATATTTATCTCTATTATTCTATATTACTGTCTATTATTACTTGTATTTCTCTCTCTAAATGCCTGTGTTCTTTTTTTCCCTCTCTGGCAGTACATGTCCACAGCAGGGTTTGGCTCCAAAACTGATCCAGCTCTGGAGGTTCTGTTGTGGGAGTTTCTTTCCAGACTGGATCAGCTGCTGCCGGTACCAGACCTCAAACAGGTACCGAGACACAGTACCCGACTACACCAGAACTCACAGGAGATGTTTGCTGAATTTGGAATTGGCCCACTCATGCTTCAGAAAAAAATCCAGAAATTCTCTTGCCTGCAGTCACAAAATGACACGGTATTTTTTATGTATTTGTAAGAATTTAATATATACCACTAACACCAACAGTATGATCTTTGAAAACATGAGCTGTGTTGTAAATAGTTGTACACCATGAATGTATTGCAGTCAGTGAATTCCTGTGCAGCTACAACAACACAGTTGTTTGATCCTGCATCTCTCCCCTCAGACAGTGTCCTGGCTCAGTGCTGCCCCCTCTGTCCTGGAGGTCTGTGTGCAGTCTTTTTCTTGCCCAGACCTGCTGAAGACCCTTCTCAGGCACCAGAGAAGTCTTGGACAGGTGGAGATGAAAGGTACTGTAGGCCTTCATCAGTGCATTCCTGTAAACCACTCAGTTACACATCAGAATCCATCACTAACTATTTGACATGTTTAAGCCGCACCTGAATGTAGAGTGCCCAGAGCTTCAAAAAACCTAAGAAGTCTTTCATTCCACATGCCATTGCCCTGGTAAATTATTAATATTTTGATGATAGCACTCTGATATACTGGTCAGTTGCTTGACGCTCTGTTGTGTTGTGTTGTCTATGTATTGGATTGTTTGAGGCCTGTATATTCTGAACCTATATTGTCAGTATTGTTTTGTTTGTAGCCTGTATTATGTGACTGCTTGTTTATTATCGTATCTATGGTGAAGCCAAGGCACATTTCCACAAAAGTGAACCAATGTATCCACCTTTCTACATTTATCTTTTGCGCAGAGTGATTGTCATCTGTACCATTAAACATTAATCTGTTCATTCTCTTGCACAGCAACATGTTCCTCCATAGAGGAGTGCTCTATGTCCCACCCAATCACTAAACAAGTGGAGGATTCTACCAAGCTGACAAACCCCACCAGACAATCAGAATCTATAACTGACTGCATGAAATGTGTAAACCCCACTTCTTCAGGTGAAGACAAACGGGCTGAGTCTGCGATGGATAGCTCAGATTATACAGGGGAGGAGCCAAGTTCAGGTTTGAAGAGAAAAGAAGATCTAGAAGAGAGGACGGAGAAAACAACAGGAGATCCAAGGAGCAAGGAGCAAAAAGACATACTAACCAACCTGAAGATGGAGGAAGAGGAGAAGGAAGATTGGGAGAGGCTGAGTGTGAAAATGGAGAGGGAGGATGGTGTGAGAAATGAAGAGAGACTCTGGAAGCAGGAGGAAAAAGAGATGGATGAACAGGAGGAGGGATATATAAATGATCAGTTTGCCCAAACTGACAAATTGTCGAAGAATATAGTAAACGTCTTGCCTGCACAACAGGAAGGGGAGGAGGCGTCTACGCTGGTCAATTTCTGTCTGCTACAGCAGCATACAGTGTGGTTTCCCCAAATGGAATCTAATTATAGCTCAGTCCCTGCATTATCTCGGTTGGAGGGACCCCTGGACCTCCTGCCATCTTCATCAGAGAACGGGTAAGAATGAAGCGCTGACTGTGCGTCTCCTCTGATCACTGAGTCTTCCATTTAAAAATAAATCAGCTTTTTTTTTTTTTCTGTTTTTTCTTTTCTTTTCAGGATCTGTGCTGAAGCCTCCCTTATTTCTCCTGTCATCTCCCACAGGAACAAAAACACCGGTACGAATGACACCTAATCTTCAATTCTGAGGGAGTCATTAGACAAGTTGAGATTGCTGCCAGGTCATGCTGAAGGAAATTAAGATTCAGAGTTAAGATTAATCCATTATCACATTTTTGCAGTAATGGTTGTATTAATCAGCATCTGCTTCTCTAATTCCTAAAAACTAATCTGCACTCCTTCTCTCTCCTTAGGACAAACTGTGTCGCCTCAGGTCTTTTGCTGCTTCCAGTGCCCATTCGTTGACACAGAGGAAGTGAATCTTCACCAGCACATTGAGAAGGTTCATCCAGAGGAGCTCAACAGGACTGTGGGGTCCCAACAACCTTCCAGCAGCACAGAGCACACCCCAACACAGTCCCACACAGACACTCCAGGGGCCCACACATGCTCCCAGTGTGGGAAGGTCTTCAAATGCCAACGGCTGTTGACAACACACATGACACTGCATAAAAGAAAGCGCCCGCATCAGTGCTCTTTGTGTGAGAACAGTTTCAGTAGTTTACATTATTTAAAAATACACCAGCGAACCCATACAGGGGAGCGTCCATACCCCTGCTCCCAGTGTGGGAAGAGTTTCACTCAGTCGGATAAACTGAAGGTACACCTGCGAACTCATACAGGTGAGCGTCCATACCAGTGCTCTTTGTGTGGGAAGAGTTTCACTCAGTCCGATAAACTCAGCCTACATCAGCGGACTCATACAGGTGAACGCCCGTACCACTGCTCGCTGTGTGGGAAGAGTTTCACTCAGTCAAGTACTTTGAAGCAACACCAGCGAACTCATACAGGAGAACGCCCATACCACTGCTTGCTTTGTGGAAGCAGGTTCACTCAGTCGAGTGCTTTGAAGCTACACCAGCGAACTCATACAGGGGAACGCCCGTACCACTGCTCGCAATGCGAGAAACGTTTCAGTAGTTCAAGTAAACTGAAGCTACACCAGCTAACTCATACAGGTGTGCGCCCATACCACTGCTCCCTGTGTGGGAAGAGTTTCACGCGTTCAGATTACCTGGCCATTCACCAGCGAAACCACCTGATGGGTCCTCTGCTCCCAATGTAGGAGCAGCCTCATTCAGTCACTACCAGGTTTCAAGGGATTCCTAACAAGGACTTGCGAATTGCCAATTGCCCACGGGTTTTTCCAATATCAAGTATAAAAAGAAATTAAATGCAATGTTGAAAACTGCGAGTACATTGTAAAACCACATGTATTTTTATCGGGATGTGGGATTGTCATTCCTTCAGAAACGTGAGAGGGGTCTCGCGGCGGACTGAGGACACCTCCAGCGCCTCCCCACCGTCTCCAACACCTCCCACCGCTTCCCAAACCTTCATTCGGAAAATTGTCAGTTTTACGACACAAGGAAAGCCATACAGTTAGATTATGCATAGAAATATGAGCATGCCTTATTTGCAATGCAAATATTAACATGAATTACATTTAAGCAGTTGATTCCTATTCTACAGACAATCGTAGGTGAATCACATGCTCAGATTCATTATCAGTAACGTTAGCTAATGTTGCCTTTTCAGACACTGGCTGCCCCCGATACAATATCAACTTTGCTCAAAATGTATGATGAAGACTATTCGTACCTAGTTACATAAACGCGCAGCTTGTTAAGCAGTTTGGTGTTTGTTCCTATTCTACAGGAGATAATAGGAGACTCCGATCTTTGAATCAATGCAGTAGGCTATGTAACGTTAGCAAATGTTGCTAGGCTATCACCTACCTAAATTCATATGCTGGCTACCGCCGATACAATATCAACATGGAATCGCAAGAGCTGCACTGTATGATGAAGAACTTTGGGACGATTGAAAGTTGGAGGAGTTAGAGGTGTCCTCAGTCCACGGCCAGATTTGCATCATTTTAGCGTATCTGTATATGAAATTAAAGTTTATTGTACTGTTATCGGTCCTATATGTTTTTTTTAATCATGTTAAAATTTTATCATGGATTTCATCATTGCATGTACGATTTTGTTGCGTGTATGTATGTTTGTTTATGAGGAATTATAGTGCAGAAATGTGCCGAGTGGTAACCTGTATGTGATCGTAAATTAAAACAGCATTTTGATTAAAGACTGGCAGTTCAATTAATGATAAGCACATTTTGGCCACAACGAGGCTAATGAGCAGAACTTATATATTTTTTTAAAAGTGGTGCTTGTATACGGTCTTATTTTTCCCTGGGGAAAATTCAAGTGTGTATAGTGCTGCAGGCACTGATACGTTTTCTTATTTTTTGACAAATGTTTTGGGGAAATCTATCGCCATCAACTATGCTACTATGTTTTTTTTATTTTTTTTATTTTTTGACATTGCTGCTAAAATATTGAAGAACCCAAAAGCCTCCTGTTGGCACAATGGCGTAGCGCAGATGACTGCGGTATCTTAGCAACAAGAATAACAGTTCATACTGGTTCGCCGTGTAGCAGCTGACAAGTAGGGAGTAAATAAAGCCTTAGCTAGTTAACCGAAGCAATTTTTTTGTTCAAAAAAGTTTGCCAATCACTCATCAACATGAGCCAAGTCGGGAACTCGGTGAAGGAACCGGAGGAGGACGGACCGTCCGTGGAATCTGAAAACCTAGTTGAGCGATTACTCGCCCGTCGTCTGCGTATCGAGGAGAGGAATCGGTAAATTAACGAAATGGCATAGCTAGCTAGCTAACGTTAGCTGTTCTAATATAACTGTCCAACTCAAAGTGAAACTAGGTGCGACAGAAAATCCTAGTTGGCACCATATAAAACAGATTATATGATTAAAGTATGATTATATAAAATCGTTAAACATAAAAAAACCTAAACAAGACCTACCTGAACATGCTTACTCTAGGGTAACATTATGGAAATCCTGATAAAAAATGAGAGGCTACTCTGTTTTGTAGGTTCAAAAGATATAGCTAAAATAATAATCGTAGCAGTCACATTTTCTGTCTGCTTTTGATCTGTATTCTGCGTTGTCGTCTTTTCACTATGCAGCAAAGCGCTTGCTGACGATTCCCAGGAGGAGAAACAGATCAAAGAAACAAGAGAGAGTCAGAAGCAGGTGGAGGAGAGCGAGGAGGTGAGTTGACGTCAGCAAGCATCAAAACCCGGACACACAACTGAAGCGACATCGATGCACGTCTTTGCTTGTGCAAAGCGAAAATGACGTCACATCTGGACAAAAAATAACAAATGACCAAAGCTGCAAACAGTAATTGTGTGTCCCCCGCCCAATGTTATAGTAGAAAAGGTTATGGAAGAGGTTAAGTGCATGAAATATAAGGAAGGTAATGGTAAATTATAATGAAAAAAAAGACCTGTAAAAGATTTCCCAGATAATTTCTCATACTGTTTATGCGTGTTCTCACTTGCTCACGTCAGTATTCTCTGGGCTGTTAATGAAAAAAAAAATGAAAAAAAAAGTTAATGCTGTAACACCATGCATTGCTTCCCCTTTTCAGTATGTGATTGCTTTTTTCAGCCTTGCTATTTCATACGTATACATTTCAGGGGGTTGGGGAGGGTTGAGGTGTCATGTTGTCATCTTACGCATGATTTTGTTGGGTATTGAAACTGCTCATTAACCCACCCCCACCCCTCCGCAAATTCATAGCGAATGACGAAGCTGCAGCGTGATGGGACGGACCTGCTGACCAACATTCAAGTCGCCGCTGATTTTAGGGAGTCCCAGAGGCGGCTCGAGGAGGACGAGGCTACGAGGCAAAGGTACCCCCTCCTCGCTGTTCCTGTTTACATTTTTCCTCTTTGCATTCATGTACAGTTAACCCCGTTCCCCTGGGGAGAGGATCTCACAAAGCAGGCTTAAGGATTTAGTAACCTATGTACTTTTATTATTTTTTTTCCTATCATAGTTTACCTCGTTAAACCGCACCCCACTGATCCCACTTTGTGGAATTTCGTATGGGTTTCTTGGGCCAAAATGGGTAGTTAGCTTTAAGAGGGGCAAGTTAAAAAGGCAAACAACCAAAAAAAAAAAAAAGAATAAATAAAAAGTATTTCAAAGCAATCAGTTGCACTCAAATAGGACGCACTCAGCTCCACGTGAAGCTTGAAGTTTTGTCCCCAGTTTTTCCTGCTGCTTCGTATTCCATGCCTCCTGGTAGTTTGGTAGTTTTTGCGAGGTGGTGGCTAGAGCCCTCTGTCCGCCTTGGCCTCCCTCGTGCAGAATTGAGAAGCTGGAGAACGAGGCCAAGACGAGCCAGGAGAAGTTTGAGGAGATCACGGCGAAGTGGACAGTGGCTCGGGCTCAGGAGATCTCCCAGGACCTGCGGGACGCCCTGATCAGCCAGCAGCAGCTGTGTGGCCTCCTCATCGAGGACAAGAACAAGGTCATCAACGACCTGCAAGAGGTGAGGGCCACGCCCATGATGGCTCACCGACCAGCGAGAGAATGCGGAACGTTTGGGCCCCCATCTCTGGTAGAACGCTGCCAGTGCTACTTTGTGACCTTAGAATCATATGGTTCTATCCGTGTTCTGAGTAGCTTTGAGATTTTGAGCTTCTTCTTCTTCTTCTTCTTCTTCTTCTTCATCGATCAAAATCTCACACACCCTAAAAGTACTCTGAATGTACAATATCAAAATCCTATTAACAGCATCAGCTAACTAAAAATATATTTATTATTTACTGTAGTCTCCTGCGGTCAGGAAAGAACACTGGATCCGACCGTCTGGTTGATCTAAAAACAAATCTGTGGTACTGTGCAG
The DNA here is from genome assembly GCF_963514075.1 of Conger conger. Taxonomy (NCBI): domain Eukaryota; kingdom Metazoa; phylum Chordata; class Actinopteri; order Anguilliformes; family Congridae; genus Conger; species Conger conger. The sequence continues at coordinate 4,682,922 of NC_083764.1, forward strand.
GATTAAAAACCTGCATTCTGATTCATCAACAGGAGCTGAAATCATACGACAATCTTTACGTGAAAGACCTGAAGAGACAAGGAGAGGACGTGGACCTCATGATCTACAGGATGGAGGAACAGATAAAGATCTTGATGAAGTCCTACAAGGAGGAATATGAGAAGATTGAGGTACGCCGCACAGCAGGACATTAACAGCTGGCAGACCTGGACACTAACTTCATAGAACACACAGACATGGTCTGGTAGTCCCTCATTTACTGCATTTCTTTGGGTGAAAAAGTCTATTTTTATGATATTTTTATATACAAAGATTTCTGCCACGTTTGGAGAAAAAACTGGGAAGTTAATCTGTAAATTACAGCCCTCGGTAATGTATTTGTACATCATTAATTCATGTTAACAACCATAGTAGTTATTGCCAATTTGGAATGAAAAAGTCTGTTAATGTTAATGGTTAACAAATTGCCTTGCTTGTGTTCCATGACTGTTTTTGAAAAGGAAGATTTGCAGTTTTGTCTTGAATTTTGTGGAATTTCTATTATGCTGCAGAACTCCTTTGAGAAGGAGCGATCGGACCTTCTCCACAAGACACGCATGGAGTGGGACCAAAAGATGAAGGACCGTCGTGATAAGGAGGTACAGCTATCCTCTGATAGCTGGATTTAGAGCTTCAGCCATTACTTGCTGTGAAAAAAATGTGTGAGGTTAATTAAGCTTTGCAACTTAAGGCCTGTCCACACCAAGAACGATAACTATAAATATATCATTTAAAAAATCGTTCAAACTGAAGTGGATGGTGGAATTCATGCCACTGCTATAAAGACAACCCTGACAAACGATATCTTTGGGATCACTTTAAGAATTTCTTCCACACATAGAGTGGTCACTGTGTGGGATAGCTTGCCAGGACATGCAGTGGAGGCAGTACATAAGTACATATGAGGTGCTAGATACTAGATATTTAGCTTTTAGGCAAACCAAGCAGCAGGTACACTTTAGTGGTCGGAGAAAAGGTGAGCATTGCGGGGCTGAATGGCCTGTTCTCCTTGTGTTACGTTATGTGATGTTATGTTAAGACATGTCAGCGGTCCTCCCGTCCACTAGGTGGAGTACCTGATGCAGAGGATGAAGAAGATGGAGGAGAGTGAGATGATGCTGCAGAAGCTGAGGCTGGATGACGCAGAGGAGTGCAACGCCATCAAGACCAAGCTGGACGGCGAAGTGCAGGTGGGAGGGGGGGTAGGGTGGGATTCAGGGGTTCCCCAGCAGGGGGAGCCAGGGGACCCCCACGCAAGCTCAAAGACATCCAAAGGAACTTATAAAACACAGTTAATGTAAAAAAAACAAAAAAACAATTATGTATATAAATTTATTTATTTTTATTATTTTATATTGGGGCGGCATGGATGGTGCAGTGGGTAGCACTGCCGCCTCACAGCAAGAAGGTCCTGGGTTCGAATCCCGGTCGGCCTGAGGCCTCTCTGTGCAGAGTTTGCATGTTCTCCCCGTGTTCGCGTGGGTTTCTGCATGCCTCCTGGCGTGTGACGCAGTGACCCCTGTGGCGCCCCAGCTCCTGCAGCAGCAGGTTCAGCAGATGAAGGCCACGTACCACCTGAACCAGGAGAAGCTGGAGTACAACCTGCACGTGCTGAAGAAGCGCGAGGAGGAGAACAGCATCACCAAGACCCAGCAGAAGAGGAAGATCACCAGGTGCTTTCACTGGAGATTAGATCATCACATTCATACTGTGCTTTATGAGTGAATGAGTGAATGAATGAATGAACAAATGAATTAATTAATGAATGATTGAATGAATGAACGAATGAGTGATTGAATGAATGAATGACTGTGTGAATGTGTGAATGAATGAATGAACGAATGAGTGAACGAATGAGTGAGTGAATTAATGACTCTGTGTCTCTCAGGCTCCAGGACACGCTGGCCAACCTGAAGGCGCGCTACTCCAAGCAGGAGAAGCAGGGCCGGGAGGAGAACCAGTCCATCACCGTCGACAACAAGCGCATCGTGCAGGAGAACAAGCACTGGGAGAAGAAGATGAAGTGAGTGCAGAGGAAGAGTCTTCCAGTGCACACAGGCAACACAGACACATGTACACACACACAACACACACACATGTACACACACACGCAACACACACACATGTACACACACACAACACACACACACATGTACACACACATGCAACACACACACATGTACACACACAACACACACACCTACACATGTACACACACGCAACACACACACATGTACACACACACAACACACACACACACACATGTACACATACATGCAACACACACACACACAAGTACACAACACACACATACACATACATGCAACACACACACACACACGTACACATACATGCAACACACACACACACACACGTACACATACATGCAACACACACACACACACACATGTACACACACACACACACACACACACCCCTACACATGTACACACATGCAGCACACACACACATACACATACATGCAACACACACACACACACACACACACACGTACACATACATGCAACACACACACACACACACACACACATACACACACTCTCACACACACCGGGAGTTGAGCCGCTCTCTCCCCCCCTCCCCCGCAGTCACTTCTCGGCGGTGGGCGTGCGGAAGTTTGAGGAGATCTGCCTGATGAGCGAGGGGGAGACCGCGGGGCTGGTGCAGCAGGCCCTGGAGGTGGACCGGGTGCTGCACGAGCTGTACCTGGGTCTGCCCTGGGACCCGCCCTCCACCGCCTTCCTGGAGCGCAAGGGCCCCGTGGTCCCCCAGCTGCGCCCCTCCAGCCCGGCCCCCGGCCTGCTCTCGTCCTCAACCTCCGCCGAGGACGCGCAGCCTGACGGCGTCTCCGTGGCAGCGGTCAAGAGGATTCTGGAGCTGCTGTGCGACGAGGCGGTAGGGGCTCTTCGATTCCCGTGCGGCGGGGGGGGGGATCAACTTGAATTGGTTAATTGTGTAATTGACCTCTCAGACAGTGTTTTAATTGCGTCGATGCTTTCGGCTTTTCACCATATTTATTGTATGAATTGTTTTACCTTTATTTCGTTTTTTTTTTTCTCATTTACAACGCCGGCCTGGCCAAGAAGGCACGCACGCGTCAATCAAAACAAATCTCGATCATTGCTTAAAAAGTGCTTCACGATGATACATTTACAGGCACAGGGACACGGCAGTCTAGTGGGGGAAGAACCAGAGACGAGAGAAAAACGCAGTCGGCTACGTCACGCCCCTGACTATCCATGGGCTAGTGAAAAGTCTTTTGAAACCACAGACGTGAAGTTTGCCGCTATGTTGTACAGTTTTTGTTTTGGTCTCCAAACAGGGTTTTCTGATTGACAGTAAAGTTGTGAAACTCCTGGCTCCACTGGACAAGAATGAGAAGAACCTCATAAAGCTTGATATTATCCTGTCGGTGAGCAACTACTCCAACTACACACCTGCATGTAGCCGGGATACAGCTACAAAATCATTTTCACGCCATTGTGTTTCACGATTGCACAATCGCAAGTTTGTTAACTAAGTTAACAAATGTTGTCCTTGGCATGAATTGTGTTTGGGCATTTGTCGGTTTCAATCTAACTGTGCATGTTTTTGTTAAAAACTTTATTTTATCATCAGCGCGTTTTTTTTACTATGAAAACAGCACTGTGTTCCTGGCATTAAAAAACAGCGAAACGTAAATGCCCGTCTCCTAAAGTTAACGCACTGTGTGGCGGGCTGATTGACTCAAAACCGTGACTGAAGGCTTGACATGTTTCTGTGGAGTCTGTCGGGATGGAGAGAGAGGAGGACATGTACAAGCTGGCTGAGTTCTTCAAGAAGTACGGACAGCAGCGGAAAGACCGGGAGGTAGGGATCAACTTGAATTGGTTAATTGTGTAATTAACCTCTCAGACAGTGTTTTAATTGGTTCATTGTGTAATTAACCTCTCTGGCAGTGTTTTCATTGGTTAATTGTGTAAGTAACCTCTCTGGCAGTGTTTTCATTGGTTCATTGTGTAATTAACCTCTCTGGCAGTGTTTTCATTGGTTAATTGTGTAAGTAACCTCTCTGGCAGTGTTTTCATTGGTTCATTGTGTAATTAACCTCTCTAGCAGTGTTTTCATTGGTTAATTGTGTAATTAACCTCTCTGGCAGTGTTTTCATTAGTTAATTGTGTGTGGTGTTCTCCAGGCTGCCCCGGAGGGAGAGGACGCGATGGCAGGATCCAGCCAGGAGGGGGAGTCAGGAGCCGCCAGCAGCCACGGCTGGGACCTCATTCACCCCAACGACGTCCTGGGAGCACTGCGGGCGTTCACCGCAGAACACTGCAGGCCCAAGTGAGCACTGCCTTTACCGCCAAACACTGCACAGCTGAGCACTGCCTTTACTTTCAATTACATTTATTTTGTGAAGTGCTTTTCACAGAAGACTGTCACAAAGATGCTTTACCGCAAAGCCCAGGTGAGCACTGTTACTGCAGAACACTGCAGCCCAGGTGGGCACTGTTACTGCAGAACACTGCAAACGCAGGTGGGCACTGTTACTGCAGAACACTGCAAGGGCAGGTGGGCACTGTTACTGCAGAACACTGCAGCCCAGGTGGGCACTGTTACTGCAGAACACTGCAGCCCAGGTGGGCACTGTTACTGCAGAACACTGCAAACGCAGGTGGGCACTGTTACTGCAGAACACTGCAAACGCAGGTGGGCACTGTTACTGCAGAACACTGCAAACGCAGGTGGGCACTGTTACTGCAGAACACTGCAAGGGCAGGTGGGCACTGTTACTGCAAAACATTGCAAGGGCAGGTGAGCACTACCTGCAAGTCTGTTATTTAGTCGGTTGTTTAGTCACTTTTATCCAAGGTGACTAATAGTAGATTAGACAAAGCCCCCCTGGATCAATTTGGGGTTAAGGGCCTTGCTCTAGGGCCCAGTCGCTCTGTGGATCTTACCGTGGCTACACCGGGGCTCGAACCACCAACCTTCCGGGTCCCAGTCATGTGCCTTAGCCACGAGGCTACAGGCAGCCCCCCCGCTTTATGCGAGAAATGTGACAAATGCTCTGTTTCCAGGGAGACCAAGCAGCAGTCCCATATCCTGAGCCTGGCTGACAGGGACGGGTCGGAGGACGGGGCGTTCTGGGAATCTGCGGCCAACATCGTTCCTGAGGCCAAGCTGAAGCTCTGGGACACTCTGGACACGGCTCTGGAGAAGTACCAGTGAGTGGCCGAGAGCGGGAAATTTCAAGACCCACCATTGCACCGTTTCTTACTTAAATTTGTCTTGTTTTCACCATTTTACGTTACATTGATTTACCACGTGCTCTGATGGAGATAGACTATGCCGAGAGAGCATTCACTAGTCTGTAGAGGCGGGCAGTATCTGTTCCTGGATTTCAGACCAACTTAATGATTTAATTAGCCCAATCCTTTACGTGATCCGTAATTTATAGCCACATTCTGTGATATAAACGGCTGCTGACGTTCTTGTCTTGTAGCATTTTATTGTGGTGTAATTTACGTGTGAATCGGTCATGGTGTATATGGCTAATCAGCTGATTGAGCTAGGTCAACTGTTGGCAGTAAAATCCTGCATACACACCGGCCCTCCAGGACTGGAGTTTCCCATCCCTGCTGTAATTCTGCATACACACCAGTCCTCTAGGACTGGAGTTACCCATCCCTGCTATAATCCTGCACACACACCGGCCCTCCAGGACTGGAGTTTCCCATCCCTGCTGTAATTCTGCATACACACCAGTCCTCTAGGACTGGAGTTTCCCATCCCTGCTATAATCCTGCACACACACCGGCCCTCCAGGACTGGAGTTTCCCATTCCTGCTGTAATTCTGAATACACACCAGTCCTCCAGGACTGGAGTTTCCCATCCCTGCTATAATCCTGCACACACACCGGCCCTCCAGGACTGGAGTTTCCCATTCCTGCTGTAGAGCCCGTAGTCTGTAAAAGTGCTCTACAAACGGTGTTATTATCGTTGTGCAGTGCTGTGCTGAATGAGAGGGCTCAGCTCGTGGAGGACACACGGCACCTGAAGCACCAGAACGAGGAGATGAGGCAGCTTCTGCAGAAACACTGCAACTCCAAGGTGAGCGTCCGTCTCTGGTCACCGCGATAGCGTCACGCTCGGAACCGTGTTCTACGAGGGGAACCTTAATGACTGTGTTCCCCTGTAACGTAGCTCTAACGTTACGTGCGCAACCACATTGTAGAAAAACTTTCATGATCCGGTTTCCCTGTAATACTTTAATTTATTTCTTGATTAAACCATTTAAACATAATTCACTTCCTAATTTCCACCATTTTGTGATATATAGCCTAAATTAAAATTTGAATCAGTGTGTGAATCAGAATTAGGCTTGCATTCAAACCCAAACGCTGCTTTATTTCAAAACAAAGTGCTGTATTTATTTGCTCCTCGCATTAAATCTAGAAACTTTTACTGGTTGATTATGATGCTTGATTGTCTTCTTCTGACAGATCAACAACGAATTACCGATCCCCCCAACGAAGATGATTCAGATCTCACCCGATTCAGATCTTGCCTATTAAAAAAAAGGTCCAAAAAAAAGGCTTGTGTGGTAAACTTGGGACTATTTCAACTTTTTGAATCTCAGATTCTTACCCGCTGAATCAAATGTGATAAATGTATAGTACAAATGGTTTCACTTTATTACATGCAAATGCTCAGATCTTAATGATTTGATGTTTATTTTGTTTGAAGTGTGGGGTTACAAAGGTTGCTAGTACTGTATTTTCCAGCTTATGAGGGCTTTATCGTGGTGGTCTCTTCCAGGATGCTGTATCTGTCAAACTGGACTTCCAAATTTTAATCTATACATACACACCACTCTTACCTTTGTATGTGAACATTCCTGGCATGGGCTCGTATCCTTCTGTCGGTTAAAATAGTTTTTCAAAATCTGAGTCGGATGACGCTTACACTCACTGCAAAGGCTGCTGTGATTGGCTGGCCAGTTAGCCAATGACGTTAATGATCTTCCGACTGAGCGCCCCGGGCATGGAGTAGAACAGCAGCAGGAGGAAGAGGAGGGTGAGGGCGAGGAAGAGCAGGCCCAGGCACTGGAACTTGTAGTTCCTCCAGGCCAGGATGCAGAAGATCCGGAGTGGGCTGAGAAGCCAGGACATGGTGGTGTCGGGACGACTGGAGGAAGAAGCCCACACACGCACTCGTTCATCTCCTTTTATTAGATCTTCATTGTCATGTTGTACAGACAAAAATATATATATCGCACACCGTAGAACAAAGAAATATAAATACACTCTTCTTTTTAATCATATAAACAGGCAAGAATCAGTGCGAACATGTATTTTTTGGATTTTTTAAGTTGTGTGTGTGTGTGTGTGTGTGTGTGTGATGAATGAGATCAAACAAATCAACAAGCCCACCGTGGGATTTAATACAAATCATTACCAAGACTACAAATCAAGCAAAAGGCAAACTCGGAACACTGCAAAACAAGACATTGGATCATGAAGAATAATGTTCACTTTTTTTTTTGGTTTGTGGTTATTGTGAGGATCTCGGGCAGTTTTCTAACTAGCTTGGTCGACGTAGAATTGATCCCATAAACATGCTTATTCGGCAGTTTTTCTAATGCACCCTCTAGGTGATGGTTGGGAAACACAGCTGTGTGTTTTCATAATGTCAGGATGGAAAGGTTGATTAAAAACTATGAAAATAATAATAATAATAATAATAATAAGAAATAAATCGTACACTACATCAGTGCATTGCACTTTCCTGCGCTTTCTTTAAAGGACATCCAATTGTGCAATGTTCCCATTCCAGGGATCATCAAATCACGGTCCTCAAGGGCCGAGAACTGCTGGTTCTCCACCCTCCCTTTACCTGGGAGTCAGGTGTGAACACGGTCTAGCCAATCAGTAGCACTAATTGTTCAGGTAATTACTCCAGGGCTGGATTTGGATTTGAGGGCCAGATTTGATGATCCCTGTCCTATGCTGTGTTAAGTCAGACCAGGTGCACCTTCAGGACAGGAGAGCTAATGTTCTGTAGCGCCCTGTATCTCGCCGTGTTTCTGTCGAAGCCCACCTGGACACACCTGGACAGCACTACGGCTGTCAGGCAACATGTAAGGCCATCGCTGTTGATGGGGGATTCGCCATTGATGTAAAATCAGTCAGGATCAAGCTGCTGGCATCTAAGCCTTTGCTAGTTCTAAAATGTTCATCGATTTGGTCAACTATTCTTTAGCAATATGCATGTGTGCAATACCAAAAGATAGGCTCTTGGTGGCTGTACAATGTAATCCAAGATCGCTTTATCGCTGCTTATGAATTCATGAATTAATATAAAGCCATCTTTTCCCCATTTCAAAGAGAAGGCTATAACAAGCCGTCACATTGCAAAACAAAAGCAGGAAAACGACAAATGCGTTTCACCTGCTGTGGCACCGGAGGTCACATGTGACTCTTCACGGCAAGAGTTTCAACCGTCCAAGCAGGGCATTAGCGATTAAGTCCGCCTTCTTCTTTGGGAAGTAAAGCATCGACTGAGGGCAAGGACTGAAACCGCACATCTGTACGGTAGGGAATTCTAAATCCTGTGAATTACACTTCAACTTTCTCCTGAATCCATGTCTGGCCAATTACAAATTTGTGACACAACCAGCGTTTCATCGGAGGACATTTGCCTTGACGAAAGTTGTATTCTTAGGTTACTTGCTACCTTAATTAATTCAGTTGTACTGCACATTATGGATACTATATGTGACATCTCTTTGCACTTCAGTCCAAAATGTCTAGAGGTGATTTCTAAGGTACCCAAAAGGAATCCCACAATGATCCAAATGTTTTAAGTCAAAGAGGTTGTTTAAAAAAATAACCCATTTTCTGCATACACAAATTAGCAAAAATGGAGTTGTTGCTAGCACACACCCAGCTGTGCAACAGACTGCCTAAGCCACAGGAGAAATGGCTATACGTAGGAAATTGCAACGTTCAGTTTTTGCTAAATGTATAGGTCAATCAAAACCCAGTCTGCAAACATCCTTCAGATCTAGAGACGAAATAAATAAAACAATCTCGGAACACTTCAGAATTTCTGAAAATACGACAATGCTCAAAAGTATCCATGCAATAAGAACCGTTACCGATAAACCGCAGTCAACCTTTTAAAACAAAAACATAATTTAATAAATTAAATAAATAATAAATAAAACATTTCACAGACGCCAGAAGGCAGGCGATGTCAGTGGTGGAATGTCGAAGCAGTCGGGGTCAGTTGCGAGACCCAAGCAGAACCGTCGCGAGGAGAGAAGGGGGGGGGGGTGAGGTGGGGGGGAGGGGTTAAAGGGCTCGGAGCTCAAGTTGGAATGATGTCACTTCCTGGCAACTGTCAGGAAGTGATGTCCTCGCCGTCCTCAGGCCCCGAGCAGCTTCTTCACTAGGTAGCCGGGTGTGCTGTAGAGGAACAGGCCCACCATGACCAGGACCAGCAGGGCCAGCACCACCTTAATGATCAGCCACTTGTACCGGTTGCAGACGAGGTATCGGATCGCTTTGAGAGGACTGAGGAACCAGAGGAAGGTGGTATCCGGTCGGCTGTCGGTCGGGAGATGGGCGGAGGAGGAGGAGGAGGAGGAGGAGGAGGAGGAGAGGGAGGGGCGGGGCGGGGGTTGGAGGTTAAAGGAGAGAGGGATGGAGAGAAATAAGCCAGTGTTAGTGGTTAGTAAGCAGCGAATGACTGGAGGTTTTATGGCTGTTGACTGTCAGAGATTTGAGGCCAGGCCACACCCTCCCCCCTCCACCACCATCTTGTTTATTTAATTGTATTTTTTTTTTCTAAATAAGTGGACAGTGAATTCCATCACATACATTATATTACATTACATACAACTGCATTAATCTGATACTATGAACAATAGTCCAGACCTCACATTCCCATACCAGTGAGCAACATCACTAAAACGCTAATGCAAGCTAACTATGCTAACAAAGAACCAAAATAATACATCCTGAGTCCTTCGTATAACCATATAAATGCCATAATAGCCTGCACTACATAAGCTTGAGATACCATTTGGACGGTTTTTTATTTGCTTAGCATCGTAACTGCTCTCATAACTTTGACTGAGGGAAACCTCAGTACCACTGTCGGCCTTGCTAATGGAAGAACGGCTTCATGCTGAATTTAATATTGCACTTAAAATATCACAAATATCCTCAGTCTCCTGCTACGGCATGTGTTGTAGGTTGATATAATGGCTTCTACCATCAGACGCTGATAGCGGCTCTTTGCCAACCTTTGCCAACCTCTTTGCCAAGCTCCTTACCATTATATTGCAAAAAAAAAAAAAGAAAAAGAAAAAAAAGATTCAACAAAGTAACAAGATTGCACAAAGCATGATTTTATGCAGTGCACTGAATCCTCAGTAATCCTGCTTTGTGGAACAGGCCCCAGGACCATACTGCAATGCTATTAAAATAACAGATATCCTCTGTTTATATACCCGGCAACCCATTCACCCTGATGGATAGAAAACTAACAACTGAGTTAAGGGCTTAAGGAGACAACAGCAATACTCTGAGTGTAATCCTGATACACATCTCTCATTCAAGCATTTCGTGCCCTTATCATTCCACTTGTCTGTTTTTCATTAAAGCAAATCATGTTTTGCCCTGCACATGAATGTCTACATGGGTAGCTGGCTGCACTTAGAGGTGGAAAGGCAAGGCGAAGGTCACATGACCTGCTGTGAATGTGGCATCCCTCACACAATGGTCAAAGCCATTTACAGAGTTTTTCCACAAAGGCACGCTGCAAGACGTGATTAAAATAAAATACAGTAGGAATATACACCTTTTATTGATTGTAAAAGTAATTGTTCATTACTGTAGCCTTTTTAAGATACGATTCACTCATATTGTGAGTAAACCGTAGCTTAAATGAACCAATAATTAAATCGGGAATCAATTAATTAATTTTTTAATGCTACATTTTCATTTTCAGTGGTCTTCGTTATAGCTAATTTTGATAGTATTTAAGGGTTTTTAAATATATATAAAAGCAATTGTGGCTCATTGTGCTTGCATTCCTTTTGCACCAGTGATAATAACAAGGCATAAATTAGTATTCTACTTCTGATTTCATTTGACCAGTCAGTCTGTACCGCTGAGGTTTATATCTATCGTTCTACTTTGTACATATTCTTAATATTAATTTACATATTCTATACAAATAATACACTTCCTAACAAATGGCACAATCAAATGTACTTTTGTACCCTTTGCGAGAGGGGAGAGAGATATTCTGAAATGACAAACGGCTGTAAAATGGAGATGGGGAACTTTTCAAAAACACTCACAGAAAAACACCCGCATCAGATAACCGCGACCCTCTTTGTTTGTTTTCCCCAACCGTTTCAATGGCACGCTCAGACCGTGGACACTGAAGTTACTCGAGGAAAGACACGCTCTGAGGTCCGATAGAGTGACAGGTGGGAAACAGATGGAGGAGATGGAGAGAGAGAGAGAGAGAGAGAGAGAGGAGATGGAGGGAGACAGAGAAGGAGAGGAGAGAGGGCTACCAGTCAAGCTTCTTCCTCAGGCTCCCAGGAGCTTCTTGACCAGGTAACCGGGAACGGAGTAAAGGAACAGACCCAGCAAGAGGAGGAGGAGGGCCACAACTAGGATTTTCAGGATCAGCCAGCGGTAGTTGTGCCAGATGAAGTACCGGATGGACTTCAGCGGGTTCATGAACCAGATAAAGCTGGTGTCCGGGCGGCTTGGGGAGCGGGGCAGGTCAGAGGTCACACAGGAAAGGAAGGAAGGAAGGAAGGAATCGGCAGGGGGAATGGAGGTATGGAAAGGGGAGGAGAGAAACCGGAGGAAGGGGGAAAAACGAGGTGTGAGAGTTAGAGCGTGAAAGAGAGAGTGAGGGCTGCCATCGACATCATACTGTACACACACACACACACACGCACACACACACACACACACACACACGCACGCACACACACACACACACACACGCACGCACGCACACACACACACACACACACATGCACGCACACACACACACACACACGCACACACATGCACGCACACACACACGCACACGCACACACACACACACACGCACACACATGCACGCACACACACACGCACATGCATGCACACACGCACACACTCTCACACACAAACACACACATTCACACTCACACACTCACACACACATTCACACAGACACACACACATTCACACACATTCACACTCACACACACACACACACACACACACGCACACGCACATGCACACACACACACACACACACGCAGGCACACACACACACACATTCACACTCGCACACACATTTACACAAACACAAACACAGGCATACGCATGCACGCACGCACACACGCTCTCACACACATAGGCTTGCACACCTTCACCTTCCCCTCTGACAGGCACTGGTTATGAGGACGCCATAGCAACGATGTCAATCAATAGCAGTGTTTTTGTGCCACAGTTCATGTAAAGTGTGTAGTGAGCTGCTTAACAGCTGATCACTTCTGACCTCTGACCCTATGACACTCCCTGGCCCTGTGTGCGGCAGCCCTGAGGTGCGTAATCTGTAGAACATCTCAGACGGGGTGACACACGAAAGGCCACGGAGGACAGACTCACTTTGGTTTCTCCAGGGGGTCGGGCTCGTTGCGCCCCAGGCCCACGGGGTTCTTCTCCGCCTCCTCCACTGTCATCAGGTGTAGCTCCGCCTCTACTTTGCCCTGTGGAGACGGCGAAGTCATGTGACCACCGCACATCATGGACCCCAGAACATCCACAGTTCACCAGACACTAATCATCTGCACACCTCAAACCTGGCTGTCACTTGTTCTAAGACTCAAAGACAGCTGAGTTGGTAGGTTTTACTTAAACTTAATCTTCAATTCAAAGAAGCCAATACAGACATTTATCAAGTTTCAAGTTAATTATTTTTGCAAAAATAATTTAAATTTACTTAAAGAATATAAGGCTGTAGTGTTACGTCCCACGAGAGAAAGAATTTGGAATATCCAAAATCAAAGACTGATCCCTGCCCAGACCATGTAGTGGTTTTGTAATATTAATGTACTGTAAGTAATGTAGTGGTTGCTATGCAATGCAGTGAATGTAATTGTAGTGGTTTTAATGTAATGTAGTGGTTGCTATGTAATGCAGTGAATGTAATTGTAGTGGTTTTAATGTAATGTAGTGGTTGCTATGTAATGCAGTGAATGTAATTGTAGTGGTTTTAATGTAATGTAGTGGTTGTGTAATTGTAGCGGATATAACGGGGTGGTTGTAATATAATTTCAGTGGATGCAATGTAATGTAATTGTAATTGTAGCAGTTGTACTGTAATTCTAGTGGAGGTAATCCAGTGGATGTAATGTAATTGTAGCGGTTGTACTGTAATTCTAGTGGAGGTAATCCAGTGGATGTAATGTAATTGTAGCGGTTGTACTGTAATTCTAGTGGAGGTAATCCAGTGGATGTAATTTACCGTGAGCTCCAGCTCGTCGTTCTCGTCCCGTGCCACAAACGGCCACCAGCCCTTGACCCTCTTCTGTTTGAAGATGGAGACGGTGGGCAGGTCCTGCTCGTTGAGCACCATGTCGATGGAGCACTGCTTCGCCGTCTTCGCCCCGCGAGGGAACCGATTCAGGTCCAGCTCGATCGCGCCTGCGCAAAAAAACGAACCCGGCCACCCCCGCCCCCCCGTCAGGACCAAAAGCAGGCTTCAGACAAGACAACGACTGCATATCTCTCATCTCAATGTCAGAGACACGGGCCACTTGATTTAAAAAACTTCACAAACTGCTTTCAACTCAATGCCTGCAGATTACTGTTAAGACTGTTTAAGAGGAGACAAATCACAATATTTTTGTTCGCTCAAGGGGACATGAGTCTTTGGTCTTAATCTGAAGAACCATATACGTATCTGCTATGCTGAAACCTAGACTACAAGGGACATTTAATGAAAGAAGAAAACTCTTTTGTGTTGACAAGGAGGGGGGGGGTCTCTCACCCAGGAAGTCGTCGGCTGAGAAGTGGTCAGCGTCCCACACTTGCATGGTGAGGCGGGCGGGGATCTTGTATTCGGTCTCATCCCAGGAGAACATGGACTCCTTCTTGGAGATGACGATCTTCTCCTCGGCCAGCAGGTAGTCGAAGGGGAAGACGAAACGCCAGTTGAAGTTCCCCTCCCCCGTGAGCGAGTGGTAGTGCACGTCTGTGTCCTGCTTGTCCTCCTGCTGACCCTTCAGCCAACTGGGGGACACCGGCAAGACAGCCAATCACAAACCTCTCCTTCAAGGGAAAGGGCTTCTCATTGGTTTACCAAAGAACCTTTAGAACACATCTTTCTAATGTTTGCCGTGATTGGCTGAAGACAAAATAGCGAATGCTGATTAGCTGAAATTATGTGTGTTCCCGGGCCTTGAAATTATTCTTGTTTTTTGTTGTTGTTGTGAGGCCCTAAATCACCACTGTATCACCAGAATTTTAGGACAATTTAATTAAACCTTTATGGTGTTTTCTCATAATTTTAGGCATGTTCATTTGATACTTCCTCAGCAAACCAATGATTTCAAAACCAAAACCTTGCTTTGATTTTGATTATTTGAAATGATGGACAAAACACAACACTTAGAATTTCATGCATCACTGGCTCATTGACTCAATTTCTTCAATTTCAAAATGTATTTATGCATAATTCAATTGTCTGTTGATGGAGTCACATTTCAAAATCAAAACACATATTTTACATGACCCTCTATCACCAAATCAGTCTTCATCAAAATGTAAAGTTTGGTGAAATAATATGGAATATCAGCAATAACATCTTAGCTGGGGAAAGTTAAATAGGCAAAATAAGTTAACATATTTTTGTAGTCCTGATGGGAAGTGCAAAGACGACAACTCCCATTAACACCTAATATTCTGCACACAAAGTTGCCTCTATTAAAAAACAGAAGTTGTCCCAATACATAACCTTACATGGCCATAAATCAACAGGAATTCAAATACCAAAACATATATTTACATAATGTATATATTTCTTTTGCATAGCTGATTAGGTGGCAAAGAGTCACACATATAAAATGTCATGCTTATAAACAAGTTATAATTATCGAATGCTGGAGTTAACGATACAATTTCCACGAAAAAAAGAAAGAAAATATATAAATAAATAACTTGCACATAGAAATGTAATGTTATTTTATCTATCAGTGCAAATGCAAGTTATTAACTAAATGGCGTGATTCTGTGTCCATTCCAAGCTGCAAGTCCCACGGGAAGGAAAGCACTCCCAGTCAGTGCAAACTGGTCTGAAATGCGAAGGCTTCTTTCATTGACCGGGATGAGCGAGACTCTCCTCGATGAACCGCGATGAATCGGAAATTGCATTTTCAGCACTTACAGGAAAGCTGCTAGTCTTTTGGCAAGTCCAGATACCAGGAAATTGAAATATAATGCTGCCTAAATTATGTTTTACAAATCTACTAATTTATCCCTGTGCCTTTGTCTCGAAGTGAGAAAAGAATACACACAGTAAGCATGAATTCTATCCACATACTTGCTGGACTTCCATTTATTTATTTTTTCAAACAAATAAATATGGATGAATAAGAATGTTGTTTTTTTGTTGTTTTTTTTAAAATCACATTTTCAAAGTTAATTTTCAATAATTTTGAAATTTGACAAATTGACATTTGCATTTGTAAAAATGAGAGACTAAGGTCCGATATTGAGTCTATGAATCCAGTCCAGTGTTAGCTGGGTAAAGGGAGCTGTTAAGAGCTGAAATGCATTTTGGTGCAGGTGAAGCAATGGAGGACTGGGTGGTGAAGGAGGTGCCCATTTGTGCTGAAGGTTTGGGTCGGCGGGCCAGGCCAGTCCACAGACGTGTCCCACAGAACAACAGCTTAGCAAGGTCATTGTGAGACAACCATTTCATTGGGGGTATATCGTGTTCCAGTATTAGCAGAAAGGTTATGTGAAATGTAAAAATGATAGCAATGTAGAAATTATATTGCTAGCATTTTTTAATGTCAGGTATCTCTGAATAGGTGCAGTTATACATAAGCCTTCAAGGGTACAATAGCAGCAATGACAATGCTAGCTTATTTTCTGCTTTGTGGAAGACACGTAAATAAAGTTAAATAATATTTATTTATTTTCTTGGGAATGTCTCATTGAAACAGCAGCCTCAAGATTTTTAAATACATACACTAAGCTATAGGTGTAAGTGCATTGAGTGTACAGTAAGTGTAAGCTTGTAAATTGAGTGTAAATTTCGGTGTACATGTAAATGTGTCAGGAGGGGCCTGTGATTAAAGCCAATTTTTTTGGTTGCTTTAACTGCTGATTTACCAAAGTATTTACACAGTTTGTTCATATTGTCAGTCCAAATATGGCATGCAAACATTCATCAATGCTTTCATGCAGGCTTTTACCGCCTAAAATCCAAAGTTTCTGAGTTTTTTAAACCCGTTCCCACCCCCAGGAAGCAATGGAATGACTACGGGGCAATAAGGCCATACCAATTAAACCAACATCCAATCAAACCAATTAACCAATCATTGTACATCAAAATCTATGCAAGCAGAGAGCGTCTATAGAGTTGGGCAGGTTGGGCAGGGCAGTATTCTGAATAAAAGAAAATGTCATATTTTCTGTTGAAAGCTGAATATAATGTGTGTCCTCTCTGATTGGTTGAGCTGGGTTCCATCACCTAGCCAACTGTAAACAGTTATTCTACTCCAACTTGTTCAGCAGGATTAGATATGTAGGATAGAAAGCGTTAGGTTTAGAAACAACCCAAATCACAGTCGAGTGACAGACTGCGTATTCAGAAACTGCTGAATCTCCCGTGATTTTCATGCACAACAGTCTCAGGAGTTTGCAGAGAATGGTTACGAAAAACAAAAAAACATCCAGTGAGCAGCAGTTCTGGAGGCAGAAACAGGCTGTTAATGAGAGAGGTCGGAGGAGAAGGGCCAGACTGGTCGAAGCTGACAGGAAGATGACAGCTGCGCAAATAACCACACGTTACAACAGCGGTATGCAGAAGAGCATCTCAGAACACACAACACGCCATAACTCTAAGCGGATAGGCTACAGCAGCAGAAGACCAAACTAGGTAAAACAAAATAGTTGTAATAAATACCGAATAAAGTGCTCACTGAGTGTATGTACCATGGTGAAGTGGCTAGAGTGGTATTTCTTGAGTTTAAGTGGTATGACCTTGAATGCATTTCCTGTGCAGGGGGAGGGGGGGGGGGGGGGGGGGGGGGCGTACAGGAATAATAAAATAGGGTTTGGATGTTGGTGTCATCACCAGAACCCAGTGAGAAGCTCCACCAATCACAACATACATTAGTAACAACAGAATGAACAACAATGACTGTGATTGGTGGATACTTACTCCCAAGGTTCCAAGGTCCTTGCAGGAGAAGATGGCAACAGAACTATGTTACCCCTAGTTTATTATCCCAAGTGGTGGGGGATGTTAGGAGTGGGGGGCGTTAGGGGTGAATGGGGGTGGGGGTTTGGATGTGTTCGAGCCGTGCAAATGGAGTCATCATTACCCCCTGACATAGATGTCAGACATCTTCTCTCCTGTCATGAAAGCATCATCTTCAAGAACTACTTCATCAGTGTTCCAAATTATAACACGGAGCTCATAACTAGACAAGAGCACATCGACGGCACAGGGAGGAGGAACGGGAACAAGAACACACACACACACACGCACACGCACACACACACACACACACACACAGAAAAAAGGAAACAAAAACAAACAAAAAAAACACAATGATTAACACCGAAAACACACACACACGCGCGTACGCATGTACTTCCCTCGCGAGTAGGACGCTCGCGAGTGAAAGCGCACACGCGCCCGTTACCTACCCCCGAACAAAAATGTCACTGGACTTTTCCCCAGTAAAGTAATCATCGTCCTCCAGAATGACTTCGTCAGTATTCCAAATTATCACCCTGAGCTCATATCTGGTAGGAAGAAGGGGGAGGGGAGGGGGGGACATATGGTCAACCACAGAAAAGTGGGGGAAAAATGGGAAATTTAAAACCCTCCTGTTACTACGAATGGCCGTTGGTAACACTCGATGAACTGTTCGTCATAAGTGCTACACAGCGCCTCCGTATCCTACCCAGCCTCACGGCAGATACGAACCTCTGAGCACGTATACACAGTACAGAAGCGCAATTCCTGATAGGTACACTTTGCTGCAGTTTCAAACTCAAATGGCCACTGGGGGGCGCTAAAGGAACGTTTAGACCTTAAATCACCGGAGAACAGGCACGTAAACTCAGGGGTTTAAACTCCGCTGGTTTAAAGTACTGGTTCAATCTGGTGGTTAGCGTCTCCCGTTTGCGATCGGCATTCGAAAAACCACATTTATACAATACTATATTGGACTGCTAGCTGGAAATACAACGAACAATATTAAATTGAAACGAATTAAATTGAAAGCAATCTTCATTTATATATTTAAAATGAATTAATTCTTCATTAATCATAAATTCTGTTAAATTCACACATGAGACTAGCCTCCCCAAAGACCATTACACTGTAGTTAATAAACAAAGGGATGTTTCTTCTCTTGTAAGATGCACCAGCGAGAGCAAACTAAAGTTGACTCTTAAAATGTGCAACAGCAACATTACATGACCTTTCCACCAATATCATAGGCAATATCATGGAATAAGAAATTACATTCAATTTTGTGTAGAACAACAGACAAAAATACATTGCTGACAAGTCTTTGACAGTTCTTCCAATGTAATCATTATATGAGATAAGCTGAGAATGTTCTTTCCTTCAACACATAATATTTTATTTCTGCCATGTGAGTTGTGTTTCACAGACATTTTTGATGAATTTGTGAAACTACTGATCCCACTGTAGCCCTACTTTATAAAAATGCAAAATGCAGTGAAATACTATTATATACATAAATGTGTGGACATGATTAAATATACTTCACAGCAATGTGTTTTCAAAAAATGTATTTCGATATCTGAAACAAGCAACAATTTCTTTGCTTGATATGTGACTGTGAGACTGTGTGACTGTCTGCCAAATGATGTGATAGATTGTATATTTTATGGGAGTACATTGCAGTGTATTCTCTCTCCATGAGGATGGACCACCCCCTTTTCTCCACTGTGGGATAGTTTTGGGGTATTTCGGGTGCCGGACCGACCTCTTTGGTTTCCTGGGGGAGACATCGATGGCAGGGCCAGGGGCTGGCATGTCCATAGGAAACATGTCCACCCACATCTCAATTCTGCCCTGCAGAGAGAGAGAGAGAGGGGGAGAGAGACAGAGGGAGAGAGGGAGAGAGAAAGAGGGGGAGGGAGAGAGACAGAGAGATGGAGAGGGGGAGGGAGAGAGAGAGGGACAATGAGAGAGGGAGAGAAAGAGAGGGGGTGAGAGAGAGAGAGGGGGGGGAGGGGGAGAGAGAAAGAGAGAGAGAGTGGGAGGGGGAGAGAGAGCAAGAAAGAGAGAGGGAGAGGGGGAGGGAGAGAGAGAGACAATGAGAGAGGGAGAGAAAGAGAGGGGGTGAGAGAGAGAGAGAGGGGGGGAGGGGGAGAGAGAAAGAGAGAGAGGGGGAAGGGGGGAGAGAGAGAGAGTGGGAGGGGGAGAGAGAGCAAGAAAGAGAGAGAGAGAGAGGGGGGAGAGAGAGAGAGAAGATAATGAGAAAATAAAACAAAAAGGTAACAAAGTTACAAAGTTAAGTGAGAACCAGCGGGTCTGTAGGTCCATAACGTGTTGAAACATTGTGTGCAGCAGTTCCCTGCGTGGCCAGCAGAGGGTGGCGGCGGGCTACCTGCTCGATGCCGGGCTTGTCCGGGTTGAGGAGAGGCCGGGTCTCCACGTGCTCTGGGATGAGCCTGCAGCCCACGCGGGGGATCTCCTCCCAGTGCTTCAGCACCGCCAGGGCCAAGTGCTCGTCTGTCTGCTTCTTCAGCCCTGCGCCGCACACACGCACACACACACACGCACACGCATGTTGTCATGGAGACAGTCAGGAACACGTGCCCGGCACGGGGGGAACGCTGTCCAGCTGCTAATGGGTACCTTGCACTTTGGGGTCATTCTATGTTACATTACATGTAATTTGGCTGAATCTTTTATCCAAAGCGACTTACAGTTGATTAGACTAAGCAGGAGACAATCCCCCCTGGAGCAATGCAGGGTTAAGGGCCTTGCTCAAGGGCCCAACGGCTGTGCGGATCTAATTGTGGCTACACTGGGGATCGAACCACCAACCTTGCGGGTCCCTGTCATGTGCCTTAACTGCTACGCTACAGGCCGCTCTGTGTGGTCCTATGTGGTCACACTATGTTGTACGTCGCTCTGGATAAGAGCGTCTGCCAAACGGCCTTAATGTAATGTACTGTAATCATGTGAAAGTGGAAGATCAGGCCAGCTCCGTCCCCAACGCACCGTTCTCGTCCTCGATCTCGGTGGGCCCCAGGAAGATGCGGTTGGCCACTTTCACGCGGCCCCCGGGCCCGTACTGGGGCCCCTCCAGCTTGCCCTCCTTGCACAGCTTGGCCAGGATCTGCGTGGGCTTCATGGGGTCCCGCCACTGGTTGTAACCGTGGCTACAGGACAAGGCACACAACAACAACAACAACTCGTGTTCCATTAGCTGTTTTAGCCTGGTGGATGCGATGCTACGTTAACAGCTGCGAGACTGATGACTCTGTACCATCTTTGCTCTTTGACTAACCCTTTGTGTAACAACTCTTCTCATATTGGCTGGCTCTAAGAGTGCCAGCTAGATGCCTGAATATATTATTTTTAAATGCATGCCCTGCTGAAAGAAACAGCTCAAGCTAGGTTTTCGAAAAAGAGACGATAGTTCATTGACTAGCTCAGACCAGCTCATACCCAGCTACCAGCTCAGACCAGCTCATACCCAGCTACCAGCTCAGACCAGCTCATACCCAGCTACCAGCTCAGACCAGCTCATACCCAGCTACCAGCTCAGACCAGCTCATACCCAGCTACCAGCTCAGACCAGCTCATGCCCAGCTACCAGCTCAGACCAGCTCATACCCAGCTACCAGCTCAGACCAGCTCATACCCAGCTACCAGCTCAGACCAGCTCATACCCAGCTACCAGCTCAGACCAGCTCATACCCAGCTACCAGCTCAGACCAGCTCATACCCAGCTACCAGCTCAGACCAGCTCATACCCAGCTGCCAGCTCAGACCAGCTCATACCCAGCTAGACCAGCTCAGACCAGCTCATACCCAGCTACCAGCTCAGACCAGCTCATACCCAGGTAGACCAGCTTATGACCTCAATTCTCGAGCTGGTCAAGCTGGATATTACAGCTGGGCGTATGTATTAGTGTCTATTTGGCCTTTGCACAGAGTGCCTCACCAGGTCATTCGCAAACACGATCGTGTGCTTATAACAAGGGCAACAGAACTTATAACAAGGGCAACAGAACACAAACAAACACGACGGGAGGCGAGTGCAAAGCTGAACAAACTCAGCCGCTGCACGCGCAAATGAGCTGAGACACTAAGTGCACAAAACACCCCCGCTACTTATCAATACTGCATTGAAATGGAGGCGGCTGAAATTAAAGAACGATGGAAATGAAGAAGCGAAAGGACTAGGTTTTCAGCCTGTTCTTATCTCATTCACACAGCGATGCGTTCATTATTAACGCGCCGTGTTATCGGACTGAAGTCGGCCGGGCTGAGCGTGTGCTCTCTGTGGGCTGGCGTGTGATTGGCTCTCACACAGAGTAGTGGGAGGAGATTCCGCAGGTGGCCCTGTGCTTGCTGTAGTAGCGGTTCTCCAGGTCGATCTTGGACTCGCCGATGAGGTCATCGGTGCCCACCAGGTCCCAGTCGTACACAGACACCGTCAACATGGACTCCATGGGGAAGGTGGCCTCGATGTCAAAGGACCTCGAACACAGAGAGGGGGAGGAGGAAGAGAGGGTCAATGAAGGCCGTACACGTTTCGGCTAAATTATTTTACAATATCTATCTCGCTAGCAGATGTACTTTTGCAGAGCGACTCACAATTTCTCACACCCATCCTACAGTTTGTCACCCCATCGTACTATGTATGTCACCCTCCTCTGATTCATCAAAAATCGCTTCAAGATCCAGGAATGGAAATTAATGTTTCTAGAAAATCTCAATGCTTCCTGCAATAATAAGTATTTTATAAACAAATAAATATTTATACCAATTTATATCTGAAAGTGTTCGAGGGACATGCCAGATTCGCTCCTATAAAAATAATTTTATATGAGTACTTTGGGAGTAATCTGGCAAAATTAACATCCTGTTTGTTTCCACATTAGAATCTCCTGTGTGTGTGTGCGGCAATCCTCAATACAAACACTATTATAGGTGCTGTGGAAAAGAGCATCGCACTGCATGGTAAATGATCCGTAGCGCAGAAAGCCTTAGCCCGCAGAAAAGCAGAGCACAGGACGGCCCTATCTCCAGGGTACTAACGATGGCCAAGACCTTCCTGTGGAGCAGATGGCCATTTTTTCTCTACTCAGTGACAAATGTGACCTGCTCTGCCTTCTTTCGAGCAAAAAACAAAGGTGTTAATTGGGAAATATCTCGGCAATATCATGAGACTTCTCTACAAAGTATCAGAATGTACAACGTGAAGCTAAATAAGTGGAATTGGGTGAGATCTACAAGAAAAGTGTAAAAAAAAAAATGTAACATGATGCGTAGATTCAAATGATACATCACTAACTGAGAAAAGATAATTCACACTTCCTCAAACACCCAGATGTGTTTTTCAGTGACTATTAGGAGCTGTTGGAGGAAGTGGTCCCTGGGCAGTTATGTCTGAAAGTGTATTATCTCTGTGGGGTAGCTGATGAGCACTTGGTACTCGATTGAGTTTCCTCCTGGCTGTGAGTATTACTGCATTAACCCCATCTAAAATTACTGCATGTGACATCAACGTTCACACTTCCACATAGCCGTTCCGATTTCATTCGATGTGCACAATGTCGCTTTGATACCATAATTATTCGCTGGCACTTTTCATGAGAACACGTTCTTCTTTGCCTTTCTTAATGACCCTGCAGTTTGAATTGGCTCTCGTCACACACAGCAGGCAAAACGAGAAAAAAGTTACATTATTCCTCCACGTCTCGCACATAAACATCAGCAATTATTAGTAAAGCACAATAACACGCTGCAGGATAATGCACTTATTGGCGAGTTATTTCATTTTGAGGTAACCCCAATGCGTCAGCGTTCCCATGGATACAGCAACGGGTGTGTGTGAGTGTGAGTGTGAGTACTGTACTACTGTACTCAACCTTTCCAGAACTTTCCTTGGTGAGGCTTTATTTTACAGCCCGTTAATTACATTGTGTTTACTGGGTAAATACCAGGTACTTACTAGGTACAGTACCTATTTTGATTCCAGAGGTAAGTACTATGAAACAGGCTGCAAAACATACTCACAGAGTACTTACACGTGCTACTTGTAGCATAGTAATTACCACTGAAATCAAAGTAGTTATCTAATAATTACACAAGTGGCTGTGTACTTATCCAGTGAGTACTATGCAATTAACGGGCTGTGAAATAAAGCGCTACCCTCTCCTTTACGTAACAGCAGATATTACCACACACACTGTTGCTGAGATGACGGTGTAACAGCCAATCAGCTCAGACCTAGGGGGCGTGGTTAACCAGATCGGACGCGTTCCATAGACTCACTTCCCGAAGACGGGATTGAGCTGTTTGGAGATGTAGTTTTCCTTGTCTTTGATCTCGGATTTTCCCAGTTTGATGCAGATGTAAGGATCGGCCTTCCCGTTGATGTCAGCAGGGTGCAGATCCGTCGCCTGGTGAGAGAGAGAGGGATATATGGATCTGTGTGTGTGTGTGTGAGTGTGTCTGTGTGTGTATGTGTGTGTCTGTGTGTGCAAGTATATGTCTGTGTATGAGTGTGTGTCTGTGTGTGTACATGTCTGTATATGTGTCTTGTGTGTGTCTGAGTGTGTGTGTGTGTGTGTGTGTGTGTATGTGTATATGTGTGTGTGTGTGTGTGTGTGTACATGTCTGTATATGTGTCTTGTGTGTGTCTGAGTGTGTGTGTGTGTGTGTGTGTGTGTATGTGTATATGTGTATGTGTATGTGTGTGTGTGTGTGTGTGTGTGTGTGTGTGTGTCTGAGTGTGTGTGTGTGTGAGTGTGTGTGTCTGAGTGTGTGTGTGTGTGTGTGAGTGTGTATGTGTATATGTGTCAGTGTCTGAGTGTGTGTGTGTGTGTGTGTGTGTGTGTGTCTGAGTGTGTGTGTGTGTGTGTGAGTGTGTATGTGTATATGTGTCTGTGTGTGTGTGTGTATGTGTGTATGAGTGCGAGTGTGTGTGTGTGTGTGTATGTGTATATGTGTGTGTGTGTGTGTGTATGTGTATATGTGTCTGTGTGTGTGTGAGTGTGTGTGTGTGTGTGTGTGAGTGTGTTCACGCTGGGGCCAGTTATGAGATTCAGACACAGACTCCAGCGCAGCGGAACCGGGGCCGGCGGGGGGGCGGAGCGGCACGTACCCTGACCACGTACACGCGCACCAGGACGTTGATGGGGTCGTTGTGCGGAATGCTCTGGAACATGCCCATGTTGGGGTCGAATCCCGCCTCCCGGGACACCTCCTCGGAGAGCGGGAGCTTGTACATGCACAGGGATCCCTGCGGAGCGGGAGACCCGGAGTCCGACCGGGGGGAACCGTCAGAACCACGTCCATGCCCAGAAACACGGGAGGTACTGTCAGAACTACATCCACGCTCAGAAATACAGGGGTATCATCAGAACCACATCCACGCTCAGAAACACGGGAGGTACTGTCAGAACTACATCCACACCCAGAAACATGGGGGTATCATCAGAACTACATCCACGCTCAGAAACACACGTTCTACAGGCTCCTCTGTGCCTCAGGAGAGCAGCCGTCTTCATTGCTCTCCCTGGACATAATTAATATCTTCTGAACTGCCCCCCCTGCCCCCCCCCACCCTACCCACTGCACAGTGTCACCACCAAAACTACTATCTGGGTTTTTCCCAAAAGCAGTGATGGATTAGCTCTGCTGCAGCTTCTTACAATATCTGCTCACGATGTACGGAGGAGGAGCATGTTTTATTAACTTGGGACTTGTCCCAGAATATTCCGTCCAAGAAACATTTTGGTCTGCAGAAAATGGTATTGCTGTCATTTTTGAAAACAAAAAAACAAAAAAAACACAACCAAACCAAAAGGTCCCTCATGTAGAACAACATTTCCTCTTTATTTATGTATCGTTGACAATTCAGTTAACATTGTTGCAGGTTCAAAAACAAGCAATAGACACAATAGGTTTCTAGCCAGAGCCACACTGATTGGGAACACCAGCCCCTCTGCAAATAACTGTGCTACTATGAACACTGTCAGCTACCTGTTCACTTCAATAATGAGGCGTAGATAATGTGCTTCACGTCCGAGTATAATTATTATTTTAGCTCACAAAGGACTGACAATAATATCTAAGCAGATAATTCAATTCTGTCTGAGTGGTAGTGCACACAGTAAAGCTTGCGTTCAATAAGAGCAAACCCCATTAAGTGTTTTAGGAATTAAGCCCCGTCCACACCAAGAACTATAACTATAACTGTAACTATAACGATGTGGGTGTCCGCACTGATGAACGATCTTGTAAATCGTCTCTCGGCTACGTTACCTGCCATTTTAAATGTGACGCACTGTAAATTCGGATGGATTTAAATTGGCTGTCAAGTGTTTCCATCAGTCATGGAGCTAGAAAAGAAATGGCTGTGAAAGTGATCCCCGCCGATATCGCACATCACTCTCGTTACCGCTATAACTGCGGTGTGGGCTCCACCATCCACTTGCGCTTGAGTAAGAAATTATAGCTATAGTTATCGTTCTTGGTGGGGACAGGCCTTCAGGCTCCTGATTCTAAAACTCCTGTCCCAGACCCTGCCCCCCCTGCCCCCCCTGCCCCCCCCCGCTCGCGCACCTTGAACCTCCCCACGATGCGGTCGTCGTCCGCCACGGCCTGGTCGTCATCGTCGCCGGCCTTCCCCCGGAACAGACTGAACGTGTGGAGCCAGTCCTCAAAGCACCCAAAGTCCTGCTCCAGCTCTTTATGGTACACCTGTGGAGGGGGACAGGACCAGAACATGAACAAAGAGGGAATGGAGAGAGAGAGAGAGGGAGACAGGGAGGGGGAGAGAGGGAGAGAGGGGGGGAGGGAGAGAGAGAGAGGGAGAGAGAGGGGGAGGGAGGGGGAGAGAGAGAGGGAGAGGGGGAGAGGGGGAGAGAGAGAGAGAAGGAGAGAGAGAGAGGGAGGGGGAGGGGGAGAGAGCGGAGAGAGAGAGAGGGGGAGGGGGAGGGGGAGAGAGAGAGAAAGGGAGCGCAAAGAGATAGAATGATAGAGATAGAGGGAGAGAAAGAGAGAGAGAGCGAGAGAGAGACCCACCAGCAGCTCGTCCACTTTGGGCTTGTTTGGCTTCTTCTCTGAGCCGTCTCCGGCCTGACCCTTCTTCCTGTCCTTCAGACCCTTGGCTCTGTCACGTGACTTGTCCTTCCCCTTCGAGCCTTTCATGGGAGAGTCATCAGGTTTGATCTCTGAGAGGGGGGGGGGGGCGTGGAGGAGGGGGGGGGGGGGTAGGGGCACGGTTAGCAGGGCTGGACATGTGGCCGTCACCCTCGGAGTGGCAGGCCGCTTTGGCATGGCCAGGGCGTGAACCCCCCAGCGAGCTGCTACAAACTGATGCCAGCATCAAGGTCCGTTACTTTAGCTGTGATTTTGGGAAGGCGGACCTCCCTGGTGGGCGGACAGGTGAGTGTGGGGGGAGGGGTTACCTGCGCTCTCCGCCGCGATCTCCAGGTCCTCCTTCTCCTCCGCTTCCAGCTGGGCTGCTTCCTGTGCCCGCAGCAGCTTGGGAAACAACACACGGACACGTTCAGAACCGTCTCGGTCCGGTCCAACTGCCGGAACAATACAGCCGTGGCCTGGGTCCAATTCACGTTTGATTTAATGGGAAAAAGAGGGTTACAACTAACTTCACAACTTTCACTTTGGGGGAGACACTTTTGGCTCATTTTTTCTATTTCCCAGTCCCATTAGCCAAACCTAACATATAATTAACACCCCTTTGATAAGAAATTAATGCAACCCAGATGCCAATTAAAAGTTTGGCAGTTATATAATTTAGGCACACAGCTTTGATGTAGAAACACTGCCAGTTCGATTTCAGTGAGAGGAAATTGCATATAATACTACACAGTTTATTATAGCACTTTGAACACAGCAAATCAGTGTTTACACATTTACAGAGATCATAAAACAACAAAAAAGCAAAATTGCAAGATAGAGGACAGTTGGTAGCCCTGGTAACTTGTTCGAAATTACAAGCAATCAGCAGTTTCAAAACATAGCTTGAGCTGTTTTTTCAGCAGGGGGGACTATAAAACCAGAGATATAGCAAATACATTATTAAGCATGAACTAACATATTTAAACATGAATATTTATACAATCGCAAACCATAGGATGCATTTGCAGTTTGTTAAATAAATAGTAAATACATTTACTGACCAATATGAATTGCCTATAACTAATGTAGCTGTTAAGATATGAATACATTACCAGAGCTGTACAGATAAAATTCTCAGTAGTAGCTAGTTAACGACTACATTAGTTTGTGCCAATTCATAGAACCACATTGTGAAGTGTGAGTGAAACAGTGAAACTGTGATAGGACAAAATGGCGGATTGTCTACTGCCCTCACCTCCATGAGGGTCTCGATGGAGGCGAAGTACTTGGACCACCAGTCCAGCATGCTCTCGTCCTGCTCTTCCTCCTCCGGCTCCTCCCCCTTCTTCTTCTTCTTCTTCTTCTTTTTCTCTTTCTCGTCTTCGTTCTGCAGCGGGGAAGAGAAATGGCCACCGTCTGCGTCACCGTCATTCGCTCTCAAGCTGCGCGAAACGGATTTAAATCCTACGACTAAATCCTTTCTCTTCCTCGGATTTACGATCTAAAACACCCGCAAAACTTTCGCAAAGAGCAACGCCACAGATTACTAACTTTGTCCCCAAAGACCTATTCCGCCTCCCCATCCGCCTCCTGTGGTCAGCTCTCTGACTTAACATTTAGCAACGTGAACAATAATAATAATGCAAAGAAATACGTCATGTGACCTGG
The DNA here is from genome assembly GCF_963514075.1 of Conger conger. Lineage (NCBI taxonomy): Eukaryota > Metazoa > Chordata > Actinopteri > Anguilliformes > Congridae > Conger > Conger conger. Next base: position 4,711,270 of record NC_083764.1, read on the forward strand.
GAAATCGTTTTACAAACAGCCCAGAAATATAGCAGTTAGACTTTTACCAAAATTGGAATTGTTTCACAAATCCAAAGCTCCAGGGTGATATGAAAAGCTCAGAAAACACAGAGAAATACGCATGTGGGCCTACAAGTAAACAATGCGCGGTACCTACACGGCTTATGCTTTTTGCTTGCGCTTTCAACGTTGTATCAGCAATGCGAATGAGCAAATAAGAGTAATGTGCCGTGCGTATTCAGAAAAACGTTTGATTTAGGTTTGAGTGAGAAAGACTCTTGTCCACTAAGCTTCCACTTACTTACCATATCAACCTTAACGACGGCATCACAGGTCTGGGAAGGAGGGTCACACAAAACAAAAAAAGAATTAAACACCAAATTAAAGAAAACAGAAACAACTACAAGAACAACACATGCAGACAACACACACGACTACTGCGCAAGACAACAAAATTCTACGAAGTAACCCACCGGTTTTACTCTCCGATACTCAAATCGAGCTCACAGAAAGACTTGTACAGGAAGACTCAAAACCACACAAGGTGGTTTAAGGGGGTACTACTGGAATGATTTATGATATGTATGATATTTATGGAACATGTTACAAAACTGTTGAAGAGGAAACTACAAATGACCGCAGACGGACTCGCTGACCAGGAATGGGTTCAAAATTCAAAGAGACAAAGAGATGCTGCCTTTTAGACAAACCAGTGACATCATCCAGTGACATCATCCAGCGACATCATTCAGTGACATCATCCAGGGACATCATCCCGTGACAAAATCCAGCAATGACATCATCAGACGCTGCCAGCTAGCACTGAAGCAGTAGCGTAGCTGTACTAAAACATCACACACATACACACACATCATAAATCATAACAATGTGTGGATTCTTGACACAGGCTTACAGCGTCCAGCTTGACGACGGTCTCCATCTTCCTGACGGGGGCCTCCGGCTCCATGGTAACCACTATGTCCCCTGTGGGGGGAGAGAGGGGGCGAGAGTGGGACGTCCCGTTGGCAAACGCCATGCAGCTGTTCATCAGCCGGGCTAGGGGGGGGGGGGGCGCGCGGCACGGATCCGGGACGGGCGGACAGAACAGGCCAGCAGAGGGAGGGAAGGAGAGGGAGGAGAAGACAGAGAGAGGAGAGGCAGTGAGAAACGGATGAAGCAGGAGGAGATTTAGGCAAACAGTCAGCGCAGGAGAAAGATGGGAGGCGACGTTAGCTAAGGCCGTAAGAGCGGCTGTCTGGCGGTTGTTGCTGGTTTGATCCCCCACCCTGGAAACAAGCGGCCTGTAGCGTAGTGGTTAAGGTGCATGACTGAGACCCGCAAGGTTCAGTGGTTCGATCCCCAGTGTAGCCACAATAAGATCCGCACAGCCGTTGGGCCCTTGAGCAAGGCCCTTAACCCTGCATTGCTCCAGGGGAGGATTGTCTCCTGTTTAGTCTAATCAACTGTACGTCACTCTGGATAAGAGAGTCTGCCAATTGCCATTAATGTGACATATTGGGTGTGTTGAAGTGCCCCTAAGCAAGACTCCTAACCTCCAATTATTTCCAAAGAGCTGGTTGGCACCTTGCATGGCAGCCTTTCACCATTGGTGTGAGTGTGTGTGACTGAATGGGTGAATGGTTTTGTGTAGCCCTATTTGCTGGAAAAAAACCCAATATATAAATGCAGTCCATTTGCCATTTGAACTATAAAGCCACTAGAGAATAAATATACAGTATTGTTTTTAAAACCAATATTCTTCTGACTTTAGTCACCCACCGGTCACCAGTTTACCACCTGTGAGAAACACCCCATTATTGCTCCTGTTTTCCCCTGTGGAGCTCTGCAGCCTGCAGGGTTATGAAGTGGAGAACTTCAGAGCTTCATAACCCAGGGACTGCATTTCCTAGCCCCAAAAATGGCAAAGTGACAAAGTAGAGCCATCAATGCAGCCCTGCTCATTTTAGAGCCAGAAAACAGACCCTGTGGGGCAACCAGGCTTTTAAACCCTTTAAAGGACCCGATTCGACTCAACAATCATCTCGGCTGCGCTGAGTTATCTCCCGGACTGCGGTCGATTGGGCGGGTGATTAACACAGGGCAGAGAGATTTGGTGAGGGGTCGGGGGCTTAATCCTGGAACGGGGCTTATGAATCCCGGCTTTCAGCCTCATTCCTTCGGAGAGACAGACGCAGAAATCCAGAGAGAACATAATGAGGTTTCACTGCCTGAGGGCAGATTTGAGGAGACAGTTTGACCTGCCTAAGTGTGGGGAGAGACGTTGGGGAGAGACGTCGGGGCGGGATTTACCTGTGGAGGCCCAGTTGTTGGCGGTCTTGTCGGGCGGGCTGTAGATGAACTTGCGGAGGGTGGTGACGGCGTGGGACCCCACCAGCGTGTATCGGCCGAACGCTCGGCAGTCCACCACGCGGATGTTGAGCGGAGGATGCAGGAGCTCGTTTTCCGGGAGGTCCTGTAGGGGGCGCCACGTAGAGAGTGAACACACGCATCTCTTTAATTCTGCTCAAGTTCACTTGCAACACAAAATTATAGTAATATGTTATTTGGCTCATGCTTTTATCCAAATGTGTGACAGTTGATTAGACTAAGCAGGGGACAATCCCACCCCGGAGCAATGTGGGGTTAAGGGCCTTGCTCGAGGGCCCAACGGCTGTGCGGATTTTACCATGGCTGCACAACCTTCCGGGTCTGGGTCAAGCACCTTAGACACGAGGCTCCAGGCTGGCCATGCAAATTCACTTGCAATACATCCCCAATGGTAACACAAGGAAAGATAAATTCATTGGATCACAAATAGGGTACAAGTCTGTTAGACTGAGGGATGCTGGGAAGGATGGCTGCTGGATATTGCAGGAAACAAGAGTAATGTTATGTTGAACGTGTCATAAAAGGACTGTTAAATAACTATTGCCTGGTGATGCAGACAGTTATGAGAGACTAAACCCGCCCGTTCCACTGGGGGCACTCACCACCTCAAACCACTTGACCAGCGTGCTGAAATTGGGGTTCTTCTTGTAGTTCTGGATGAGCGCGGACTGGACCCCCTTCCCTGCACACTCGATGTCCACCCGTGGGCGGTCCACCTGGGCCAGGTTAACCCGCTTCAGGTCCCGGAGACCCCAGAACAACACCTGGATCACAGGTGAGATCCAGAGGATCAGTCGAGGACAGAGAGGAGAGGTCTGTTGGCCGTGTATGAGTGTATGTATGTGTGTGTGTGTGCGTGTGTGAGAGAGAAAGTGTGTGTGTGAGTGTGCGTTAGTGAGAGAGAGAGAGAGTGTGTGAGTGTGTGTGTTTCTCAGAGAGAGAGTATGTGTGTGAGTGTGTGTATGAGTGTGTGTGTGTGAGTTTGTGTGTGTGTGTGAGTTTGTGTGTCTGTATGAGTGAGTGTGTGTATGAGCGTGTGTGAGTGTGTGTGTGTGTGTGTGTGTGTGTGTGTATATGCGTGTGTGTATTAGTGCGTGTGTATGAGTGCGTGTGTGTGAATGTGTGTGTGTGTGTGCGTGCACACAGAGAGGAATCTTACCTCTATCCGGTATCGGCTCAGCACAGGTCGAATTCCCAGGGGAACCGGTAGGATGGGTCCTCGGTCCAGATCAGTGGGCCCGTCGATCGGGGGCAGGTCCGCTTTACCGGCGAGGCCGACCTGGAAACGGCACTTTTCAGTCCCCTTTTCCCAAAAACCCGCCTTCCCCTTACTCTCTCCCCAGTGCAAGCTGGATGCAGGCATGCCACTGTAGCTTGTGCTGGGAACCAGACAGGTCAGACTGCTTTAAATACCGGGGGATGTTCAGGAGGGAGGGGATTCAGGAGCTACAGGACGGTAGGCTGTCAATCGAGGTGTCAAGGCTTGTCATGAACCAATCAGAAGATTTGGTTTTCTGCAGCAGCAGTGAAGACTGCAGGATGACTGGACACTGCTTTGTGATGACGGCTTCCGCCATTTTGTGGGTTCCTGGAGCCCTCTCACTCTCTTCGGTGTTTTTAACGGCGGTCTGAATATACATCCGCCAAGTCAGCCGTGCGGATGAGTTAACGGGAGGGAGGGTTAATGCATGATGGAAGGAAGGAAAGGAAGAATGAAAGAAGGAAAGGGACAAATAAAGGAGAAGAGAAGTGGAAAAGGCACCTTGATCTGGGGCACTGCAAAGTCATTGACTGCCAGCAAAGCCCTCCGAATCTCCTCCTCATTGTAAGGAATCTGGCCAACGAGGTGAGAGAACAGAGAGAGAGACAGAGAGAGGACAGAGAGAGGGAGAGAGAGAGAGAGGACAGAGAGAGGAAGAGAGAGAGGACAGAGAGAAGACAGAGAGACAGACAGATACAGAGAAAGACAGAGACAAAGTGGACAGAAAGAGAGACAGACATAGAGAGACAGAGAGACAGAGAGAGAGAGAGAGACCGAGTAAGAGAACAGCAAGAGAGATTGGCAGACAGACATGGAGAGACAGAGAGAGGCAGACAGACATGGAGAGACAGAGAGAGGCAGACAGACATGGAGAGACAGAGATGCCGAGAGAGAGAGGGTGAGAGAGGACAGATAGAATCATGGGAGCTTGGGGTAGAGCTGATATTTACAAAACCCCGCACCACCTCCACAAACCCCACACTGCACTGCAATGAAGAGGACCGGAATGAGCAGCTACTGCAGGAGAGAACACACTGTAAATCTGCACAGGATGGTTCAGCTGTTTCACTGTAGCCTCTTCAACTCCATTCAGATCATGTGATCATCAGATCATGTGCCTCCGTAACTCCCTCAGAAGAATAATAAGAATCATAAAAGAGCTCTTTCCAAATGCAAAAAAAACCTTAAGAAAATATTCTGTTTCCTGGGAGACTACCGTGTTTGTGTGTACATGCATGTGCCCCTCTGCATGTGTGTGATTATCTGTGTGTGTGTGTCACAACACATCAAACCTCTTAGTGGATAGGCCACAGTAGCAGAAGACCAATAAGTCGAAAAAATAAGTCTTATAAATACCTAATAACGTGCTCACTAGTGTATGTGCGTGTACAGTGTAAAAATAATTTGTCTATGCGTGCGTGAGCGAGTGTCTGGGTGTATTTTCCTATGCAACACACAGCACTACATGTCCCATGATCCTCTGCGTGTCCCATGATGCCCTGCGGCTCACCTGCAGCAGTTCGAGGGTATTTTCCTATGCAACACACAGCACTACATGTCCCATGATCCTCTGCGCGTCCCATGATGCCCTGCGGCTCACCTGCAGCAGTTCGAAGGCCGCCAGCAGGTCCCCGGCCGTGCAGTTCCCGCGGTAGATCTGGTAGTACTCCAGCTGCGGGGGGAAGCGGGGGGGCCCGTAGTGCTCGTCCGACATCTTGGTGATGGGCTTGGCGAAGGTCCTCCCAATGTACTCCGCCTTGCCCTAAAAACCACAGAAGAAGAGCTCCAGTTCTCAGTCAGCCAGTCAGTCGGAGTGAAATGGTGAGAAAGTTAAAGAAGGTTTGACACATTTCAGACCAACAAACCAATAAAAACACACACACAAACAACAGGAGGAAGGGAGAAGTATTTGGTGAGGAGTACGGTGTGCGCTGTGGTGGTCAGCTGAAAGACTGCTGACAGTGTGTACTGTGCCTTAGTCTTAAATATGGCAGTGGCGTTAATGAAATTGAAGGGATGTTGAAATGAGAATTGAGCCGTGCAGTTAGAGGTGACGATGTCATTACTTTTTTAGATATGGTTGAGCTGCCCACTCCCTTTGTAATATGTGTTAAGATTGTTCCAAAATACAGATTACTGAGCATCAGAAAGGCTTTGCGTGAAATGAACATAAAACCCTAGCACAACCTGTTTGTTGTTTTATAATAATACTATTATAATAATTCTAATAATACATGGTCTTCATTGAAGAATGGACAAATGTGCATGCATCATAAAGTAGATAAATCTATAAAGGCTGTACATGGGAGGCCCGGAAATTAAAAATCAGGTTTTTATACAGTCATATAATGTATAACATATAATCTGTTGAAATGTAATCTAAAATGAAGCTAAAAACAGAAGCTCTGTGATGGTTCACACAAACGCTCACGAGCTTCTGGAGCAGTGCGTCTGACGATCTAGCAGTCATGCACCTTGGCATCTACCAACCACATCAACCAACCACATCAACCCAACACCAAGCAACTGAGGGAATGCAAGTGGGATATGCTGGGAATTGGAGAGAAGCTAGTCTTCCCCTGAGTCACTGGTTTGAACCAAACGGCCAAAACCGGTCGTGCTGAGAGAGGGTGCTCACAATGCCACTGCGGTTGGCTCCAGAATAGGTCGTCCATGTTTTCAATGTACAGTCAATGAGACAATTGTGGTCAACATACACAAGGTATTAACAGAATAAAGACTTGCCAGTAAATTTGAGCTCAGCGGTTTCAAAATGTTTCACAAGCCCACGGATAGGCCTGTAGCGTAGTGGTTAAGTTACATGACTGGGACCCACAAGGTTGGTGGTTCGATCCCCGGTGTAGCCACAATAAGATCCGCACAGCCGTTGAGCCCTTGAGCAAGGCCCTTAACCCTGCATTGCTCCAGGGGAGGATTATCTCCTGCTTAGTCTAATCAACTGTATGTCGCTCTGGATAAGAGCGTCTGCCAAATGCCATTAATGTAATGTAATGTAATTGATAGTCGGAGGGTGACATAACAGGCACTTGGTCCATATTTTCTCTATACTCTGTGATTCGAACCCTTTCTGGTGCAAGACCAGAACTGTTCTGAACAGAGCACCCTACTGCCGAGGCAACAATCGCAACTGCCAATCAAACGGGACGGAACACCGACTTAGAACATTTGAAAAAAGTAAGCCACCACATACACAGCAATCACTCCTAAGTGCCGTCCGTAATTGGTTTGCTAACGTCACGTCACATCGTCGCGAATCCCAGCCGGCCGCATTAGTCCGATTACGCCGCTCTTAGGAGCTGAAGCTAGGAACTCCCGACTCCCCCTCTTGCCTCGGCTCGGGGGGGGGGGGGGGGGGGGGGGGGGGCGAACGAGGAGGACCTGTCAATCACGGGCTCATCGCCCACGGCGACAGGAGCGCTGGGTAATGAAGCTTCACCCGTGCGGGGGGACTTGGGTTTTCCACGGAATCTCCGACATTAGGGAACTCAATTGCTTCGCTCTGCATCACACTGACGGTGAAGTAATTTCTATTTTTTTTTAAGCCACTAATGAGGCTGTTTTGCTGGATTAACGAGGTTTGGGAGTTGGCCGTTGGCGCAAACTGACTCAAGTGATTGGCAGGTGGGCGACAAACCAATCAGAGCTCATTAAACATGAATGCTAGTGTTGTAGAAAAATGTTGGTAAAAACGAGAGCATTAAATCTTTGCCTGTGACCATTAATAACTGGAGAATTGTGCCCAATTTAGCTGATTGATTTACTGACAACTGTTCACTTTTCTGGTGGCAGAACATAAGTTGTATATATGCAAAAAGTTTTATATACACACCGCATCCACAATTAATTCTTATACCCAAGTTTGTGTTTACAGAACCGGGGAATTGTGGGATAGGTTTAGAAAATGGCGGCCAGCATTGTTAATGTGAGTGAGCCCTTTCCAGAATAATCCAGCGCTTGTATGCCTCAGAACTGCATGACACACTCAACACACACACAGCGTGCAGGAGAACAGGGTAGGCTACAGCTAGCGTTCACAATCCACACTCTACTTAGCCCATCGACATCCACATTTAGGGAGAGTTCAAACAGGAACAGATTCACAGATCAGGCAAATGCGATACATTTACACAAATTGTGACACGGTTCATGGTTTTCATTATAGAGTTCACACAGTTTGCATTGTCTGTGGTTCGTGAAATGAACACCTCAATAAGAGATAGGTCACCTGTCTCTTAATTGGTTGCTTTGTAACCCTTCAAGATGTAGTATAGCATCCCTTCACTTGATTAAAATACGCAGTAATGATTTCCAATTTGTCACTGGATTACATAATGAAACAGTTTTATAACCAAATTGAACTAATGAATGCATTCACGATCTCCTCATTTTAAAAAAGAACTTTGAAAATATCTGCAAACATCTACTCTCTTGACAATTTAGAATGATTAAACGAAACATGAAAAGCTTCTCCATAAAAAAAAAAACGTAACAGGCAATTTGCGACTTCCCCTTTGAGAATGCATTGAGAATGCAAACGTATTAAAACAACTTAATGAGCCCGGAGAAAACAGATCAGTGAAAATGGGTGTTCAACATTTTCAAGCTATCGCACCAAATTGCTGGTCGTTGAGATATCGGGTTTTCACACTGGGGGGGTCTGTCTAATGGGGTTAAAGTAATGCTTAGAAAATCTGCAGCAGCATCTGAAATGAGTGGGACCTCTAGCTTTTCTTGCTGATGGAAGTCGATATACAGTCATGCATACACATATGTATGTACATACTGTATGTATCTGTAGAAAGTCTGTATATTGTATATATTTTAGCCTGAGGCATCAAATAAATATAATTATGCATGTATCAATATTATTTACCTGTCCAATAATATGAATAGTGTATATGTATGTATAGTCAAGAGGAAATGCATTCTGCATGATTATTATTATCATTATGTATATATTATTTATATTGTATTATGTTAATAAGATGTAATAACATGGTTATTACCACTGGTAATAAGAATAACAACATTAATAAAGATACTACTACTACCAGGATGAAGAGGATTAAGGGTGGAGTAGGAGGGGAAAAATAATGTTGCATTTATTTGACAATAAAAGCATTTATAGTAGCATTTATAGCGTCTGTGGAGACGTATGCCCGTGTTTATGTTCTGGCCCCCTGTTCAGGAGCAGATCGTGGGAGTAAGGGTTGAGGGAGGAAGGCTGCTCACCACAGTGTCCTGGTCGTAGATCTCCACCACGATGATGGGGGGGTCGTCCCGAAGCTCGCCGGCCTCGCCGTAGAGCTCCACGTTATCGAACACCAGGAGCTGGTCCCAGGTGGGGCACAGGGTCTCGTTCAGCACCTGGGGAGTAGAGACAGACACCCCCCGAAGGTGGGGGAGGTGGGGGGTACAGACAGACAAACCCGGGGCGGGGGAGGGTGTGGGGTAGTGACAGACACACCCCGAAAAAGGGTAGAGAAAGAAAGGAGGGGGGAAATACAACACAATCAAACATCAAGCAAAATGAAAGGAATACCCTTTCAGGTTAGGGTCAGGGGTCAGGGTTCGGGAGAGGGGGAGTGTAGGTGGTTACTAGTCATACCTCTGTGACCTGGCTGTGAGTGGAGCTTGTTAGTCAGGGTTAGGGGTCAGGGGTCGGGGGTCAGGGGTCGGGAGGAGTGGGGGGGGTGTAGGTGGTTGCGAGTCATACCTCTGTGACCTGGCTGTGGCTGGAGCTTGTGAGCGAGTGTTAGGGTCAGGTGTGAGCGAGTGTTAGGGTCAGGGGTCAGGGGTCGGGGGTCGGGAGGGGGGGTGTAGGTGGTTACGAGTCGTACCTCTGTGACCTGGCTGTGGGTGGAGAAGAAGACGCGGGCGAAGGGGTCTGAGAGGCCGCTGCTGTCGGCCGCGAACAGGCTGCGCGCCTGGTACATATGCGCCCGGAGCTGGAACACCTGCTTCACTACAGGTGCAGGAGACATGGCACACGTTACAGATGTAACATGACGTTACTGATCTCAGTGTCCCTGCAATATGATGCTCTTGCACCTCTGGATCTCCTTGCGATTTAGTGAGAAGAGGAGAAACCAATACTACAATCACCCAGTTAATTAGCTGATTATTTTATCCAAAGTGACCCACAGTTGATTAGACTAAGCAGGGGACAACCCCCTACCCCCCAGGAGCAATGTGGGGTTTAGGGTCCAACAGCTGTGCAGACGTTACTGTAGCTACAGCTGGGCTTCAACCACCAACCTGGCAGGTCTAGTACCTTAACCGTGATGCTACAGGCCGTCACCAGAAGGAGCCGGCTGAAACCGGCAGGAAGCGGTTGAAACGGAGAATGGAGGCTCCACTCACTGTTGTAGACGAGGCTGATGGGGGGCACGGACTGCAGGCCGGGGCCTTTGGTGGCCTTCACCTCCTCGAAGCCGTTGGGAAGGCCGCTCAGGAAGTCCTTGCGTTGCTTGTTGAGCCCGAGCCACAGGTACATCTCCATCTTGGCCTGCACCGTCCAGCCCGCCGGCCCGAAGCCTTTCTTCCCGGGGAGCTGCCGAAAAAAACACCCCAAACTGGTAAAAATACATTTACATATGATGCTTCTCATTCACCCATTCACTCACACACCAACAGCGTTAGGCTGCCATGCAAGGTACCAATCAGCTTGTCGGGAGCAATTAGGGGTTAGGTGTCTTGCTCAGGGACGCTTCAATACACCCAGGGTGGGGATCGAACCTTCTGACTGCCAGAGGACTGCTCTTACCTCCCGAGCTAATGTGGGGAGCAAACCGCGGTGTGGCCAAAATGAAATACCAAACACACGGAGACAATCACCGCACAGTTTGTCTGGCTGTTAAATGTGTCACGTTGAGGTTAATCATTTTCAGGTCACCGTGGGCTGCAAGTTTTCAAAATCCGGTCACGGTGCTCCTGGTTTTCAACTCAATTCAATTCAGTTTTATTTGTATAGCGCTTTTGAACAGAAGACTGTCACAAAGACACTTTACAGAGCGACGGAAAGACAAACACCAGACCTCAACCTCCAGAATAGCAAGTGAAGTAAAAAAATAAACTCTGACAGTGGTGAGAAATGTCAGGAGTAGCCTGGCTATAGTGGAGGCCTATCTTCTGCTGGCCAGTGAGATGCAATGGTAGATAGCTTTGACTGGCTTCTCAATGTCGCGACAAACATCAGGGTTTTGGTTCTGAGAAGGTCTCCCGACTCCACAATGCAGTCATATTATCACATCCCTAGAAATAAATATTATCATGCATGATAATATTTGGCCCATATAACAGTAGAGGAAGAAATATGTTGCTATAAAAATAATATTTGTTAGATTTAAAAAAATAAACTGACGATCTACTACTTCCCTGAATGTGGGAGCTCACTTGCAGTTTGTCATTTTGCCGTGATGTAAAACAGGGGAGTGTCGGCCAGCCAAATTCACATCTGCCACATAATTTCCATACCGTGTACCCTAATAATATATGCACATATATGCGTACACCTCCTCCCAGTGCAATCTGCACACTCTGTCAGGCTTCAAAAGTTTGGAGGAGACCGGTGAAGGTAAATCAATTTCAGGTCACAGAGCACAGCAGAGTTTGAAATCCAATCGAGGCGGTCCTGGTGGAAAATAACTTATTCATAGACAGGTACTCTGTCAGCCGCACTCTTGCTTGCTTGTCCTGTACAGTATCCCATGTGAATGCCCCTCCCTGGTGAAAGACATGGGCCAGACTTATTAATTCATTTCTTTTGAATGGCAGATAATATGCTCCAGGCGTGTTAAGTGGCACCTTTGGTCCATACAGATGAAAAGCAAGATTCTGACCCTAGTACCACAGAAGAAGAAGCTTTGCCAGTGTTCGGTCTGGATTCAATCAACTTCCGTTCTTAGTATTTACTACAAAACTTTCAAATGAAATTGCTTTTATTTGTCTTCGTTCAGCCTCCACAGGCCGCTTGGCACCTCCCCCTCTCCGAACCTCCACATCACGCTCACGACTACTGTCTGTTCTGGCTCCACGGTGGTGGAACGAACTCCCCGTTGAGGTCAGAACTGTAGAATCTCTCCCCACCTTCAAGCGCGAGCTGAAGACACACCTCTTCAAGCAGCACCTCTCCCCATCCCTCCCTACCTCCCTGTGAACCTTAATTGTTGTCTCTGTGACTTGTTTGTGTATCGGTATTTTTAGTTGGCTAGGTAAGCAGTGTTTGGATAGTCAACTTTGGTCACTTTTGCTCTGTTTGTTTGTTTCTTTGTTCTCAAAAAAAAAAAAAAAAAAGGGCCCTCGTCCTTATCTTTGTTGTGCAGCTAGCAGTTGAAATTGTACTTCCCTCTAGGGTCTTTCAGTGAACTTATCCCTGGTTATGGGTATGCACTTTGTTGTACGTCGCTCTGGATAGGAGCGTCTGCCAAATGCCAGTAATGTAATGTAATGTAATGTTGTCTACACTAGGGCTGCCCTAGTTCCTGGAGATCTACCTTCCTGTAGGTTTTTAATCCAACCCTACAGCGGTAATGGCGGTAACGGTGGTGATGGTGGTTATGGCAGTAATGGTGATGATGGTGGTGATGGCAGTAATGGTGGTAATGGCGGTAACGGTGGTGATGGTGGTGATGGCAGTGATGGTGGTGATGGTGGTAATGGCGGTAATGGCAGTTGAACGCACCCTGAGGAACACGGCCTTGACCTTCCCGCAGTCCTTCCCGCTCTCCTCGTCCACGATGGAGTACAGGATGTCCTTGGACGGGACGCGGGCGTAGGCCACGCGCTTGCTGTTGCTCATCATCCAGACGAACACGTCCGGGATGCTGTGCTGGGGCTGCACAGGAAACACGTGCTCTTACTTTCTTTAGGGTAGCGCTGCTCAACTCCACGTCCCGCGGGCCGCAGTGTCTGCAGGCGTTTGCCTCAACCGTTGCTCTACACCACCCGATTTCACTAATTATTTTACTTGCGTGGTTCAGATAATATGCTAATTAGTGAAATCAGGTGCTTTGTAGGACAGAAACTCTATCAGTCACTTACAGATGACTGAGCCACCTTCAGACACTTCAAGCACCACAGTTACAAAGCTATTAAATCAATATCATGACCACACGTCCTGGAGGAAAAGGATGTGAATCATGGCTGAAATGCAGATCCAAGCATTAAATTAAAAATTAAGGTCCAGCAAGATCCATTTTGGAGCTATTAACATAGTAACACAGGAAGGAGAATTAAGATTCTGATGGAAGCCTTGGATCCAATTTCACACTCAAAAGGAAAATAATTTGAAAAAGAGGAACATAAGTGAAGAGAAAGGCGAGGGATCAGAAAAATATAATGTATATAAAATGTATTTAATATATTTCATATATTCCACAGAAATGCATTTCAATATTGCACATATTATCAGTATTATCAGATTCTTTCATAAATACTCTCATATTATTAAATATTGCCATTTCTTTTCTAGCCTAGTTTCCATAAGGGCATATTCAGAACAAAATAACCACACAGGTAACTTTTCACTCAAACATATAATCCTAGCGAGTGTCGGTTTGACGCTTCCTCTGAACTACTTTATGTTCAGCAATAAAAATGTATTTCAGTATATTTCAGTAGATTTATTTTCTGAACGGATAGTGTGTTGAGACAGTTCTACCTCGTCTGCCAGGAAGCGGAGCTTGTGCAGGAAGTTGTGCACGAGTTTGAGTTTGTCCCGCACTGTGTTCCTCTTCACCTGAGAGCGGATTATCTTGGCCTGCTGACCCATATTCTCCTGCAGACAGGACAGAGAAACGTTAAGAGTCCATACCGTGCAATTGTGAAGAGGTACAGTATATTATGATAACAGTGTGATTGTGAATAGGTGCATCATCAGGCCAAGTGTGATTGTAGATAGGTGTAATATTACAGAAACGGAATGTTGTGGATTGGTATATTATCATTATAACAGACTGATTGTGAATAGGTGTGTTACTATGGTAACAGCGTGATTGTAAATAGGTGTATTACAATGGTAACAGTGTGACTGAATCAGTATATTGTTATAGTAACAATATTGCCATGGTAATGGTGTGCCATGCTCGGTGCCGGTGTCTCACCACATCTCTCATGCAGGATTTCAGCCGCTCCCGGTCCAACTTGGTTCTGCCCGCCTGGTTCTGGTCTTTGTTAGCCAGGGTCACAAATCGACTGAAATGCAAAAACAAAAAATGGGCTCATTCTGCAAAACGTGTTGTTCAAAGACAGGTGCTGTGAAGTGAGGATTCAGCTTTGAGGTGTTATGAACCAGAGATGATACAGAATCAAAAAGCCCCACAGAGAAGCAATCCACCCCCCCGCAGTCTGACAGCTGAGATGGTAAAACATAATTATAACAACAGAGTGCAGCATTAGTACGTCATCTTGCAGGTATAATTCCCACGAACAAGGTAGCAGTTGACCTTGACTGCTTAAAATGCGCAAAATGGATGACATACAATTCACGCTGAAAGGATCACAAATATTTGAGGTATATCGAGAAGGTAAACAAACTGAACATTCTAATGCTGATGTAACACAACTGCTACTGGTAGTTGTCTAGTTCTAGAACACTGACATAGAATTTTGAGGAAGATAAGATTCCAAAAAGCTTACTCTGATTCAAATGATTATGAAAAAAAACTTTAACTAGAACAGGAAAAACAATGATATGTTCCTGCGGTTCTATCCCAGAAGGCACCTGTGCTCACCTGCAGCCGATGCTGAGCTCCTCCAGGACTCCTCGCAGCCTGCGTTCAGGGAAGGCCTTCTCCGTCTTTATGACCTCCTGAACGTCGTTCAGGCCCTCCTCCTGTAAGGACACGACGGTGTTCAGGAGTGCAGCGCACCACTCACACGGTCATTACACCCCCAGCCCTCTCACTGCTGCCCCTAGTGGCGTGTGCTCGGTGTTTCACTTTTCCTTGTGTGCGTTCTTTTCTTTAAAGAGCAAAGGTGCACGCCATATTGTGCACATCTCCAGTGTTTTTAGTTCAGTTTGTAATATCCATAAGAAGACCAAAAACATAAGTACCAAAAACAATCCCTATCCAGTTTTACATGCCCATTCTCCAGCTCCTCTCATGACCTTTACCAAGAACAGGCTGTTTTTTTAAGGCTCATTGATATCAGTGAACCTCTGTTCTGGCTAGCTCTAATGAGCTGAACTGTTCTGAGCACTTAGGTTTGTTCCAGCAACAAGGTGGGCCGTGTGGAAGCAAACGAGTCTATCGCTGGAACCTTTAATTGTAGGATTAGCAGCACCTGAAGGAAACCCTTTATAAGGACAACGGAACGCTTACCTTGCGCTTTGTTTATCAAAAAAGGTGTGTGCGCCCCTTCCAATTGCATACAGATTAAAAAGTGCAGGGAGGCCCATATATTAATCTGTGTATCATATGTTTTACAAATACATTTCTATATGGATAAATATGGCAGCCTAATCTGTTTCTGAATAATCTAGTCTTGTCTCATCTCATCTTGGCCGTTTGGTGGAGACTGGGCTTTAGACGGCTGTCTGCTGTAGCAATGGGGATTGTAGGTTGGCACCAATAAGTCAATAAATCAGATGTCCACCTTAATTTAAATTCATTAAATTAAACTTCCCACTCCACCAGACCACATAAATCTGCTACAGTTCAGTCACATTCATATCTTAGTCAGCTACATATTAGGAAACCTTTAACCCTTTAGATGCTAGTGAAATTCAAAAAACCACTCTTGAAGACACCTCGAAATTGTCAATGATACGTGCTACTGACAAAAAAAACTTCCAATAACGAAATCATGAAGAAATGTTCATTCTGATTATTGGTGAAAATAGTAGTTTTTTGAAAATTGTCAGAAATAATCTGCAGGCGTTTTACTGGTGTCTGAAAGGTTCAGGTATTTTATGATATAGTATCTGACTCAGTCGGACTTGAGTATTATTCTGTAATAGTGATGAGGCACAATGTTACAGGTAAGAGGACGCTGTCAGGAGAACACCAGTGCCACCCCTCTATCTCATCTCTGCTTCAACTTTTTAATTGGACATTTATGAACTTTTATTCAATCTATTTGTATTTAAAACCATTCTTTCAACCAACTGGTGTCAACCGGTGGCAGATGGCTTCCCCTACTGAGTCAGGTTCTGCTCAAGGCTTCTTCCTGTTAGTCAGGGAGTTTTTCTTTGCCACTGTTGCCCTTGGCATACTCCTGGGGAGCGGTTTCTCTGTGAAGCTGCTTTGTGACAAAGGCCCTTTGTTAAAAGCGCTATACAAATAAAAATGGATTGATTTATTGATTGAGAACCGCGATGAGGATCGGGGCTGACCAGCTTGTCGGCCATCTTGTCCATGATGTTGGCGTTGTACAGCCGCCTCCGCTGGTCCTGCCACCAGCTCTTGATGTAGATACACGGCTTCTTCTCAAAGTACGGCAGGTGGAAGTAATTCCTGGGGGAAAAGCAAGGAAAGTACAGTGATCAGTGAAAAATTACGAGAGGGGAAGTTTGGTGAACAGCCAGGGAGCAAACGGCTGGGATTTAGCTCAGCTGGACAGAGTGGCTGATGCTGCATTGTGTTGATACCCATCTGTTGGGTTTCCTTGCATGGTCTTTAGGCCCAAGATGCTCCTCCTTTTGCAACATCAGTAAGAGGTAGTAGTAAACTGGGGTGTTTTACGCCTTTAATAATCTTTCTAGTTCATGTAAGGATCACCCACTGGCTGTTTACTTAATTTGGTTGTGAGCCAGTTCTTGTTCAGCCCCGAAAGGTGGAAAGTCTTGGGGTCAGAAATAAACAGTCCTGCCATGTGCTTCTCCCACCCACAAACTTGACTAATTAGTTCAATGTCCCGGCTGAAGAATTGTGCTAATCAGCAAATCCAGGTTGGTTGGAACACAAATACTTGGGGGAGGACTTTCACTTTCTGGACCTGGATTATTCAATAGTCCTTGGTCTATTCTTGGTCCGGTTTAGGATCAGTTCTGGCTCATATTAGTGTCTCATTCTGGACCGGTTCTGTCGGATATGGGGCTGGATATTTCGGATCAGTTCTAACTCAGTTAAGAGTCTAGGTCAGGTTTAGGATCAGCTCTAGCTCAGGGTCTGGTTCTTGGCCGGTTCTGGGTCGCACCTGTCTGTGATGACGGGCTTCATGGGCGGGGTGGAGGAGACGGACATCAGGTCTCCATCATCATCGGCCTCTTCCTCGCTGGAGTTCTGGATCAGCTCAGACTCCTCTTCCTCACTCTCTCCTCCGTCTTTCTTCTTCTTTTTGGTCGAGGCCGGCTTGCTCACCCCGTCAATCTGGTTACCGTAGTTGCCTGAAGATGTAGGGGAGATTACAATAAATGCAACCAAAGACATGGGTTGTAGACTTATAAATGCGAGCTTCCACAGAACGATAAAAGTAATCAATTTAAGTATGTAATCAGTTAAAAAAATTAAAATCTGCCTCCTTATGCAACTTTCACATCAAGGCACTTCTGTTAAATTCAAATATAATGAAGCAAGTTGCATTGCAATTGCATTGCATTGAAACAGCCTGCATGATCAAGATAGTTATCTTTCAATAACTACCTAGTTTAACCTTAAAACATACATCTGTGCAAATGTACATTAACTTCAAGTTAACACTTTTGCTGTAGCTTATCGACATCTATCCTATTATAACCATACCTTTACACGCACAGTTTAAAATTTGCCCACCTATTGTAACCTCAAAGTTGATCGGTTTGTCTCCAATCTTCCTGTCAATCATAGTGGCTTCCAGAAACGCCCCAAACAGGAAGAACTCCTCGACTTTCCCGGTGGCTGACTGCAGAACGGGACACACACACACACACACACACACACACACACACACAAAAACACACACACATGTTACGACAGGACAATACACAAAGCAGCTGAGCCAACATGGGCCTGAAGCTTAACTCTGAGAACAGCTCTTCCTCTGCCTGTCAGGCCTGCAGCTGGAAATGAACACAGATAACTTTTCCCAGACTAACCTGACGCTGGCTGTATGTGCCAACATAGACAAATGCAAAGAAGATGAAGATTTAAAGAATTTACGACTGTTAATAACGTGGTTATTGCTGAAGAGAGCCCTGTCCCACGCACTGTGGACTGTGCTGAAAAACTGGCCTTCGCCCGTGGGGAGGAATTTCAATTCCTTATCCATTTGCAAAATTATTAAAATGTCAGAATTATTGAAAAGTGAGATACGTCTATAATTGAAAAAATTGCTGTAGCCTGCTCCTCGACATGCATTAGCTGCCAAACTTGCAGCGGCTTCTGAAAGATTCCGTCTGTTGCTGTCTGGGATTTGAAAAGGCAGGCTTCGTCTTTAATCATTTACAGCGGCTGCAATATGTATGAATTTCTTTTTTAAAAAAAGGAAGAGTGCTGGCAAAATCTGGGCTATTAAATGAGCTTAGTACTCTCCTTTACTTGTCACTCTCCGAAGAGACATCGTTAATCACAGCAAGTCAGCGCAGCCATGACACGAATAGACGATTTCAAAATGGCCGAAGAATTAGAATACACAAATTCATGCAGCGTGTCTTCTACTCGGTAAATTTTAACTTTTTAATCTTCCAGCCACCTGAGCTTTACCTACCCCTTACAGAACACAAAATAACAAAGTAGCGCTGTACCAACTCATATTTATGATTGAATTTGTCACCCTGCTTTGCTGGGAAAAATATCTGAGCCTAGGGCCGACCTATTATTTGAAAAACTTCCGTGGAAAGTTGGAAAGCATTAAAGTTACAGTCGATTTCTGACAGTTTTAAAACTAGCATTAATTCCCCCCCCAATGTACAGCACAGGATTATTCTTTCACACGATTATAAAGACTCGCAGGGGACCCCTGGAGTGTTTCCTAATGTTTAAAGCCAGAGATTTAAAGTGGCACTGTGCCGTTGGATGAGCACACACACGCACGCACGCACGCACACACACACACACACACACACACACACTCACACCTGGCTGGCATTGGCAAATCAGGCCAGGTGTTAAAGGTGTGCTCACTCTCCCCGGTGAAAGAATGAGGCCAAGAACCAACTTGGCAAGAGAGAAATAAACAAGTCTCTCCCATTTTCATCCCTCTCTCAGCGACCCCACCTCCCCCCTCCCCTCCCCTCAGGCATTTTTAAGTTTAGGAACCAGCAGTGGAACTTCACTCTGCCTACCAACCCCTATCTCTTTACTGTCAGAACCCCGTATGACAGACACCCCTCTGCCCTACTGTCAGAACCAGAACCCCATCTGACAGACACCCCTCTCCTCTGCAGTCAGAACCCCATCTGACAGACACCCCTCTCCCCTACTGTCAGAACCAGAACCCCATCTGACAGACACCCCTTTAATCTGCTGTCACAACCAGAACCCCATCTGACAGACACAACTGTCCTCTACTGTCAGAACCCCGTCTGTCAGACACTCTCCGTCTGACAGAGTTCAGCCGCTGCGTCGATCACAGCACCCGCCACCGGCAGAAAGATCCGGACATTAATAATTAAAGCCGAGGCTTTCTCCACCGACGAACAGAGACCAGCAGGGCTGCTTTTATCCTCCGGCGTGGACAATTTTCCTGAGGAAACCCGAGCTCTAACGAGCCTCCCACGACGGCAGGGAGACGGTAAACACCGAGGCCTTGTTTTCACACTGCATGCCCTCCCCGCTGAGCCATTGAGTCACCATGCTGGGAGCCCAAAGGGGCTGCTTAATGACACAGTATTTACCCGGCAATGCTGCAGGGATTCAATCAAGTAAATACGAGACGGTCTGCCCCCTTTTGTGTTAAAAAAGAATCTGTTAAAATGTATATCCATGGCCTCTCAGTCTTTCTCCCGACCAGTGGTTCCAAAGATCAGGCCCCCCTTTTTTTTAATGCTATTTCGTTTTTGCAAATGTAAAGACGATGACCACTAATCTGCAAACTAAAGGAATGTATTAGTTTTAATAACGTGGTTATGAGTGCAGATAGCCCAGCCAGAGACACTGTAGACGGTGCTGAAACTGGCCTTCACCTGCAGGAAGGAATTTGAGTCTGATATCCGCTGTACACCAGGGTGCTGCTTGCAAAATTATTAAAATGTCAAAATTACTGAAATGTGAGATACTCATATCTATAATTGAAAACATTCCTGTAGCTTGCTCTTCCACACATATTAGCCACCAGACTTGAAGCGAGTCCTAAACGATTAAGTTCATCAATGTCTGTGATCGTTTATTAATGTCTGCGAAACCCAGACTAATCATTTGCTGTTTTCTTTTTTTTTTCCCTTCAACTGCCACGGCACCCCTCCTGCACATTGAACAAAAAGTGGCTAAAAAGGTATCTATATGGTACTAGGCAGCAATATACAATGCATTTGTACCTTCGTTGCTTGGAAAACATACTCAATTTGTACCCAAAGAGAACATTACTGTACTTTCAGGGTCCACTAGGGAAACTTGATCCTTGGAGAATAGGTTTCGGCTTAGGATTTGGTCTAGGCCAGGGGTCGGCAACCCTGGTCCTGGAGAGCCGCAGGGTGTGCTGGTTTTTGTTTTTCGCCCTTAATAGAGGCAAACGATTCAGACCCAAGAAACTGGTGTAGGGCCGCGCCCTGAATGGCGGGGCGTTACCTCGGAGACGTTGGACACGCCCTCCACCTGCACCTCGGTGGAGCTGACGATCTCGGCGGCGGCGATGTCCAGGATCTCCACGGCGACGCCGATGAGCAGCCGCGCGCGGAAGGACACGCCCTCCCCCAGGCCCTCGTTCAGGTCCTGGTGCTCGTCCATCAGCGTGTAGTTCCGCGTGGAGCCGTACATGTTCACCCAGGCCGGGCCCATCGTGGGGAGGAAGCCTAAGACGGAGGCCGAAATTATGGACCAATGAGACTTTATCACGCCTTTCAAGGCCATGTGTTCATAACATAACATAACATGGGATAACGCAACACAACATAAGAAAACATAAGACAACACAACACAACACAACACAACACAATATAATGATGACGAGAACAGGCATTCAACCCAGCAATGCTCACCTTATACCTTATACAGTATACCTACTGCTTAGTTTGCCAAAAAGCCAAATCGTACCTAGCACCGTATCAAGCCTGGTCTTGAAAAACCCAAAGTCTTTCTGCCTCCACTACATGTCCTGGCAAGCTATTCCACACAGTGACCACCCTCTGTGTGAAAACCTGGGGGTATTTCCTGAAGCAGGATTACGGAGTAATCTGACTGAGCTGAGAAAAACCCAGAACAGCTTTTTTCTTATACTTCAGTCCATGTTCTAATGCACGGTGGATTTTAAAGTGGGGTTCAGGAACCTGGATTCGAAATGAAGCTCCTGCAGCAGAACTTCAAGGAGAACTTTCAAAGAAGTAGTCAAGTCTCCAACGAGAGCTCCAAGGATAATATTGAGCCACTGAAACCCACTGAGACAGCCTGAGCTGCAAGTCAATGGAAAACCTGTGAGGTAGTGATTTAAAAAAAGAGTATTTCACAGATTCTCCTTTGCCTTAACCTCCTGAGACCCTGCAAACGAGGCCATTATATTATGGCTTCCCTGAGCTCCATACAGTATCTATGTTAACATAAACACACAAGGGACATTCAAATGAAATATTTAGTAAATATTTGTCATCCAAGAGAAAGAAATATTAAATACTTAAAGAGTTTTTTCCTCCTGGGTCTCAGGGGTTAAAGTATGTTTTTTTTCCAGCAACGGATTGAAAAGGGAAAACAAAATTATTCTGACAAACATCTATTGGATCGCTTCCACATTAAAGGCACAATAGGTAGTTTCGGACTTTTAACGGTCAAGAGAGGAATTGCAACAACACTGTTTATCCCACGCCTTCTCTAGGAATGAGTGCCAGCTGAGGGTGAGTCAACACAGGCAGAGGGTGAGTCAACATGTCGGTGAGCCTTTTTCAATGAGAGGAAGGGATTTACAATGGTCTCGTAACAATGTTTTAACACAAAAATCTTACCTATTGTACCTTTGAACCTGACCATAACCTCACCATAACCCGACCATAACCGCACCGCCGCCACTGAGCTGACCTTTGTCGCCGTCGTTGGCGATCTTCCGCAGGTCGATGAAGTGCGTCCCGATGGCGACGTCGTTGACCTTGTCCGAGTCTCGAATCTGGATCTTCATGCGTTTGCAAAGCGGCGGGAACATCTCGGTGAAGACGATTTGCTCGTTCCACACGGGCTCGTAGCTGTTCTTCTGCACCGAGGTCTTCCCCTGGTTACAAAGGAGAGTACACATTTCTCCCCGGATTTTGCGACAATTGTGCTGATTGTCCTGTCGCACCGGAGCAGAAAAAGCCAGCTCTCTGAAACAGCCTGTGGGACCCGAGGAAAGCTGTGCCTGTCAGCCATTTTTACTCATTTCAGCCCCTGAAACAAATCAGCCACACAGGCTGTTTGACTTCACTGATTCTGTGCAATTTGGTGCTCAATGGGGCCTGGTACAGGGAATTCGGGGACTAATTGTGCTTAAATGAGTGCACCGAGTCTGTTTAATGGACAGATGTTAACGAAAAAAAAAAAAATGCCGAATCACAGCTTTTTATTTCACAATCATTTTGCGGCTTTTTTTGCTCTCGGCACAAAGTGAAGATTCAGTTCAATACCTCAGTAAAAACCCAATTGGCCACTTAATTTGCTATTTATTAGGCTTATGTTTTCGACTCATTGGTCTTCTGCTGCTGTAGCCCATCCACTTAAAGGTTCAACGTGCTGTGTGTTCGGAGATGCTATTCAGCAAACCACTGTTGTATTGTGTGGTTATTCACGCTACCTACCTGCCAGCTTGACCCAATCTGGCCATTCTCCTCTGATGTCGCTCATTAACAAGGCATTTCTACCCACATTATTTGACTTGTTGATTAGACTAAGCAGGGGACAATCCCCCCTGGAGCAATGTTTGGTTAAGGGCCTTGCTCAAGTGCCCAACAACTGTGCAGATCTTATCGTGGCAACACTAGGACTTGAACCACCAACCTTCCAGGTCCCAGTCACGCACCTTAGCCACTAGCCTAAAGGCGGCCCCCACATCTCTCACCTTCTGCCCAGCGAAGAGCACTTGGACGTAGGGGTCCACCAGGTCTTTGTTCTCCCCGATGAAGGCCTTCTTCATGTTGGCCATGATGCTGGTGTTCATCTTGGGCAGTCCCTCGGCCCGGTAGATCTTCACGTAGAAGCGGGCCCACTGTCTTTCGGACGGCACCCCCTCCGGCAAGAGCAGGTTCCTGAAACAGCCACGTCAGGAGACCACACGATCAGCCAACCCTGCGATCAGCCAACCCTGCGATCAGCCAACCCTGCGATCAGCCAACCCTGCGATCAACCCGTCTACACACTACTTACAAAGGGGGTAATCGCGCCCCATTTTGTTGTGAGGCTTTAGTGGGCAACTGGTCCACTATTAATCTCAATGAAGCCTACTTACTCCTGTTCTTATTCCAGCTAAATGTATTGTAGCATAGAAGTCCTGAGCGTATGCATTTATAAATAGTTGACTGCATCTAAATTGAAAGTTTATAAACCTGGAATGAATGGATTGACATGATAGCCCAGCCAGATATGTGTTGGCATGTGTTCTCAGTTGGGTAATCAGTTATGAATGGCATGTGTTTTCACGCATAAGATTTGAGCCAAACGTCTCTTCAGGAGGTAATTAGTCAGAGGATAGGATCTTCACAGAGCACGGCGCACGGCACGTTCTCACCCTTCGATGTCGTCCTCGTCCGTCTCGTTGGCCTTGTGCGGCGTCTTGATGTTGTCGCCCTTCCCCACCACGGCCACGTCGCACTTCACGTAACCTTTGCCCCCGGCCGTGATGTCATCGGGGTCAGAGAGCATGGCCCACCGGTGGTAGAACTGGTGCTCTGAGCAGGACAGGGGAAGAGGCACATTAACACACAGCCCCCCCAAAAAAACAGGACCCAACACATGGTCCTGGAGAGCCGTCGGAAAAGCTAGCTAGCTTTACCACCGCCAACCGGTTCAGACCCCTAAAGTGGCAAGTGGTTTGGATCCATTAATTCAGCTCTGAATCAAACGTTAGTTTTAATTGATGAATTTTTAAGCGCATTGAAACTACACCGCTAATTCGTCTTAAAATGAGCAAACCAGTCAAGACCCATAAATTCAGTCGAGGTGAATTAACTGAGTAGTATCGATAGATCAAATATGTGGTGTAGAACATCGACAACCAGCTGGGCCTTGTGGCTCCTCAGCACCAGGGGAGATGGGGGGGCGGGGCCTCCATTACTGGAATAGGAGCAGACTCGCGGGTGAGGGAACGTTCCGGATGAATGCGGTTCGTACCGGGCTGTGAGTAGACGGTGCCGACGTCCAGCTTGAACGTGCCGACGAGGGTCCCGCTGCGGAGGAGGTTTTTGGAGTGGATCACCTGGTGGGCAGAGGTCAAAGGTCAAAGGTCACAGCCTGTCCTTCGAAAAGGAGTTTGTGTATGAATGCGGTGACCAAGAGTTAGGGGAGGGTGGCGCTTTTACTAAATGGCAATAGCTGAAAGAAATTAACCATTATAACCAGGTGATATCTATACAGTATCTCAGGACAAAGATACCATCAAATTTATCTGGAATCACCAAGATGTGACGTATATCGATTTCACAAGGTAAAGAACCGGACTTACAGACAACTTCAGGATCTTGTCGAACATGACATCAGGGGGCACGTGGAAGTCGAAGACAAAGTACTGAATGGGGAAGGAAAGAGCGAGGCGTGAGCAGATCAGGCCAAAGCCAACGATACAACAACAATGCCCCAGCCGGGACTCAAACTGGCAACCTCTCAGATCCAGACCTGCGTAAAATACTTCATTGTTTTGGATTCAAATGCTTTCCTATGCTTTACTGAGCTTGTCTGGTGTATTGGAACCGATGAAATACGATCAAAAAGTGCAAACCCTGCCTTCTGGTTGGCTCAATTTCACCAGGCAGGATCAAATGAGCACAGAAAAACATGTGTATATGTAATGTATGTAACATTTACGTACTGCATTTGACCCAGATTATGAGACCAGCCCTTAATGACGTGATGACATGACCAAGGAAATCGCTTTTTCTAATTGAATTCACAGAAACCGTGACAGAGGGGCGTTACCTCATTGTAATAGGGGCAGTGTGCGCTTATTTAACTCACAGAAATCATGACAGAGAGGGGTTACCTCGTTGTAATAGGGGCAGTTTGAGAGGGGTTACCTCGTTGTAATAGGGGCAGTTTGTGGACTCCTTCATGGAGGTGTACTTCTTCTCCTCCCCGATCTCCACGCAGACCACGGGGTCCATGTTCAGCCCGACGAGCTGACGCGCTTCAATCACCGTCACACTGATCTGGGGACGGCAGGTCGTGGAGGAAATAACTTCACAAACCAAAAAAGTTCAGTCATGCGATTTAATCAACTGACTCAGTCCGTTTTCAGACAGAACAGATTAAAAGTTAAAGAAAAAAAGAAAACATGCACTCTCCCCTCACTCTAGCGGGCCTTTGTCTGTCGTCTAAAGTGAACCGATCCCTTTTATCAGGTGTGGCCTTGAGGGATTTTGGACATCGTGACAAATAATTGAAAATGAGACGCCCTGCTTTTCATCCTGCATTCCGTCTCATGGCACAAATCGTCCGTGGCATTGCGCTCCATTCCCCCGTTCCCCCATTACGCTGTGGAGACTAATTTCAGCCGGATTCATACTGACAGTGCAGCGCTGCACGTTGGCACTGCTCCTTTAATAGGGCTCTGAAATGTGAAACCAGGGGGGTGTGGAGGCTGAAACGCTCTTAATGCCTGAGGCTCAAACGCTCTTAATGCCAGCAGGCAGAGATGACAGGATATTACGGAGGAAAGGCACGCTAACGCTGAGAGAGGAAGAGGAGAGAACGAGACAGTTAGAGACAGAGAGAGAGAGCCAAGGATAGAGAGGTGGAGAGAAAGAGAGCATTAGAGAGAGAAAAAGAAAGAGTTAGAGAGAGAAAGAGAGAGCGAAGGAGAGAGAGGGAGAGAAAGACAGCATAAGAGAGAGTGAAGGAGAGCGAGGGAACGAGAAAGTAAGAGAGAGTGAGAGGGAGAAGGAGAGAGAGATAATACGTATATGGGGAAGGGTTGTTACTGTGTTTTCCCCACGTACATGGTGGGGGGGGGGGGTTGTTATTGCTATTTCCACTTAATGTAGCAACGTCACCTGCAGATGAAGCACATCTAAATCTTGAGACAGAGAGCATGGGAGAAAGAGGGGGAGAGAGGGAGCATGAGAGAGAGATGAGCATGAGAGTGGGAGAGAGATAGGGACAGAGGTGGAGAGAGAGAAAGAGAAAGGGAGAGTGAGAGAGAGAAAAAGAGAATGCAAGTAAGAGAGTAAGAGAAAGGGAGAGAGTGAGAGAGAAAAAGAAAGGGAGAGAGAGAGAAAGAGAGAGAGGAGAGTGAGAGAGGGAAAGACAGAGAAAGAAAGAGAATGCAAGATAGAGAGAGAAAGAGGAAGGGAGAGAGAGATGAGAGAGGAGAGTGAGAGAGGGAAAGACAGAAAGAAAGAATGCATGATAGAGAGAGAGAAAGGGAGAGACAGAGAGAAAGGGAGAGTGAGAGAGAGAAAGGGAGAGAGTGAGAGAGAGAAAGGGAGAGGCAGAGAGAAAGGGAGAGACAGAGAGAAGGGGAGAGTGTGAGAGAAAGGGAGAGAGAGAGAAAGGGAGAGAGTGAGAGAAAGGGAGAGAGAGAAAGGGAGAGACAGAGAGAAAGGGAGAGAGTGAGAGAGAGAAAGGGAGAGAGAGAGAGAGAAAGGGAGAGAGGGAGAGATGAGAACAGAGAAGAGCTCTCGTTAGCGGCGTCCTCAGCGCTCGCTGAAAGACGGAGACGGCCGCTCCTCTCAGACCTCAGTGCAGCTCTGCGAACGTCTCCCATGAATAAAACATTAATCGCCTTCCTCTCCCCGCGCTTCTGCACGGCCAACGAGCCCCGCCGCCGGCTCCAGGGCCCCCGGGGGCAATTACCAGACAGGGGGGCAATTATAACACACCGTGACGGGCCGCTCCTCACAGGGGCTAAGTGCAGGGGGCAGGGGGGGGCAGTGATACCCCCCCCCCGCTCCACACCCAAACCCCAGAGCGGGAACTGATAACTGAGCAGAGCTGATGTCGGGATGATTCATTAACGGGGGTGTTTGTGCTTACCTGGTAATCCACTGGCCGCCCTGCCCCGGGCTCCATCTTAATGTCCGGCTTCGATCTGCGGAAAAACATATTAACGACCTTTATTTATTTATATATTAGCGCGTGATTCGTTTAGCTCAGTTATCACGGACGCCCACACATACAGCGTACGTGTGTGTGGGGGAGGGAGGCAGAGAGAGAGAGGGAGAGAGAGAGAGGCAGAGAAAGAGATTGAACGACATAATCACGACAGTAATAAGAAAATCAAATCAAATAGATACTGTACCTGAAATCATAATAACAGCACTTAGACATGCTGCTATTCCATAAAAATACTGAATAATTGGTCCCAATAGCAACGATGTGTAAACAATACAATGTGTATTTAATCTGAAAGTCTAAGCCATTTATATAAAATATGTATTTTCTTCTGAGGGGACCCTGCTGTTCATTTTCAAGGGACCCCCAAAGGGGCCCCCAGACCCAATTTGGGACCCTCTGAACTTTTGGGAAGGCGTGTGTACTCGACTGAAAGGTGTGTGTACGGGGCAGAAAGGTGTGTTGACCAGGTAAGAGGTGTGTCTATGGGGCAGAAAGGTGTGTTGACCAGGTAAAAGGTGTGTCTATGGGGCAGAAAGGTGTGTTGACCAGGTAAAAGGTGTGTGTAGGGGGCAGAAAGGTGTGTTGACCAGGTAAAAGGTGTGTGTACGGGGCAGAAAGGTGTGTTGACCAGGTAAAAGGTGTGTGTACGGGGCAGAAAGGTGCGTTGACCAGGTAAAAGGTGTGTGTACGGGGCAGAAAGGTGTGTTGACCAGGTGAAAGGTGTGTGTAGGGGGCAGAAAGGTGTGTTGACCAGGTAAAAGGTGTGTGTACGGGGCAGAAAGGTGTGTTGACCAGGTAAAAGGTGTGTGTACGGGGCAGAAAGGTGCGTTGACCAGGTAAAAGGTGTGTGTACGGGGCAGAAAGGTGTGTTGACCAGGTGAAAGGTGTGTGTAGGGGGCAGAAAGGTGTGTTGACCAGGTAAAAGGTGTGTGTACGGGGCAGAAAGGTGTGTTGACCAGGTAAAAGGTGTGTGTACGGGGCAGAAAGGTGTTTTGACCAGGTAAAAGGTGTGTGTACGGGGTAGAAAGGTGTGTTGACCAGGTAAAAGGTGTGTGTACGGGGTAGAAAGGTGTGTTGACCAGGTAAAAGGTGTGTGTACGGGGTAGAAAGGTGTGTTGACCAGGTAAAAGGTGTGTGTACGGGGCAGAAAGGTGTTTTGACCAGGTAAAAGGTGTGTGTACGGGGTAGAAAGGTGTGTTGACCAGGTAAAAGGTGTGTGTACGGGGTAGAAAGGTGTGTTGACCAGGTAAAAGGTGTGTGTACGGGGTAGAAAGGTGTGTTGACCAGGTAAAAGGTGTGTGTACGGGGTAGAAAGGTGTGTTGACCAGGTAAAAGGTGTGTGTACGGGGCAGAAAGGTGTGTTGACCAGGTAAAAGGTGTGTGTACGGGGCAGAAAGGTGTGTTGACCAGGTAAAAGGTGTGTGTACGGGGTAGAAAGGTGTGTTGACCAGGTAAAAGGTGTGTGTACGGGGCAGAAAGGTGTGTTGACCAGGTAAAAGGTGTGTGTACGGGGCAGAAAGGTGTGTTGACCAGGTAAAAGGTGTGTGTACGGGGTAGAAAGGTGTGTTGACCAGGTAAAAGGTGTGTGTACGGGGCAGAAAGGTGTGTTGACCAGGTAAAAGGTGTGTGTAGGGGGCAGAAAGGTGTGTTGACCAGGTAAAAGGTGTGTGTACGGGGCAGAAAGGTGTGTTGACCAGGTAAAAGGTGTGTGTACGGGGCAGAAAGGTGTGTTGACCAGGTAAAAGGTGTGTGTAGGGGGCAGAAAGGTGTGTTGACCAGGTAAAAGGTGTGTGAGCACCTCTTGTTGGAGACATTGGTGGTGACAGCCGTGACGGAGGCCAGAGAAATGCAGTCCGGGTCCAGCCCCCCGCCCAGACGCATGGCCCTGCGGTCCAGATCCTCCGTCTCCAGAACCGCCGGCTCGTCTGAGAGGCACAGACAGGAGGAGGAGGAGGACGACCTTTTCGGTTAGGGCGCCACGTGGAGACACAACTCAATGTGAAGCCAACATGCATCTCAACTCCGGCTTAATAAACATATCAGCAACATCGTTGCACTGAACGTATCTACGAAACACTCGAGTTCAGTTGTCCGTGGAGAGTCGCAGGGTGTGTTGGCTCGTGTTGCTACTCAGCACAACGGTCACTGCTGCTCACATGCCCACCTCTACGCTCGCCTTTACCTAACTAACCAATCATAATCAGTGTACATCTGTATTATACTGCAAAAGTATTGTAGATGGAATTACTAATATGTCTGCATTTGCAACTTCCTCTTCAACAAATTCGTATTGAAACAGACCTCTCGGATTCACGACCGCGCCACAAAGCAAATTGGATGGTCAATGTTTCTACAGAAGACGGGTGTCTAGATTTGAACTAATCAGCCGAAGGAGCTCTGCTCTCCTCCGTGGGCACGAGCGGGGCCTTCACCTCCTTTCCTGTGGTCGTCCTTCGGGGGGCGTCCCTTGCGTGGCTTGATGGCGGAGAAGATCCCGGCCCTGCGAGAGCAGAGACACACACAAGCATTAACGGAGGAAAGGCCAGCCGGTTACCGGGCAGGAATTATCAATCGGGCACGTTAATTGGATGCTTCAGAGGCCACATCCGCAGCTCCCCGTACCCGCTCCCCGCCGAACTACGGAAACCGAAACCGAAGTAAGGCTTCCTATCGCTTATTTTTTCTCCTCTTTCTCCTCTTTCTCCTTTCTCCCGCCGTGTACTTACTCCTCGCCCCATCCCTCGGGAGAGGCGGACAAACGAAGGCTCGGGGGAAATCGAGGAAACTCGAATTAGGCAAATGGAATGCCCGTGTGCTCTTTCAAGCGTAAGTTAATAACGGGCCGGTTTCGCAGACACAAATGAAACCAAGACTAAATTCCCTGGCACACCTCCGCCTCTTTTGGCCCAAGTGCAAAAAATGATTGTTGCTGTCGTTAATTTTCATTGACTCATTTTGGCGAAATATATTCTGTGCAATACATGGTGAATAATGTATTCTTGCTTTTAATTGTTAGTTGAAGTGAAGGACACACGTTTGATTGAATCCCAGCCAGTTGGAATGAGCACTTTCTGTGGAACCTTCACGTTGGGTTCCCGGTCTCACAGCTCAAGAGTTTCGGCACCACAACAAAGACAAGGCCTTCCAACAACAAAGTGCCCAACAATATTCAGCCCTTATCTCCAAAACGCCATTGTAGTGGCTCATAAATAATTTGGCTGGAAAAGAAATGTCTATGGGTGGGGGGGTTAATTCCTGGGGGAAACTTCATTCACAATAAGGTAATTTCAGCACAATATCCAAACAAGGACCATGGTGGTGTCCGGTGTCCGATGGCCCGAGACAGATATTACACCTATCGGATATCAGCACACCGACAAAAGAGTGATGATGTCACAGCTCTATGTACAAATAAACGAGATTAATAATGCATAGAGGCGCGGTTGATCCATCCATCCATTAACTATAGATACATGTGACATTCCAATTTAGAATACGCACTTCTTTGCTCTTTCACTTCATAAGTGCTTTGCACACATATTATCAACGCATCTTGAAAAAATCTTGATGAGAACATAACGCAAATGGAACAGCTGCTATTGGGTTAATTTTTTCTCATTTTTCAAAGCATATCAAATCCTACGCTAAAATGGTTTTGGAATAATTGAGAGCATACTAGGCATCGTCTGTGTCATTCAGAAACAATCAACTGTAAAGCATTGCTTAGGAAGAGAATTTCAGACAGAAAACAAAATGTGCAATGCGTTTTCAATTATATCACATCAAAAATAAATGAATGCTAGGATGAAATCGGCAGAAATGCTTAGAACACTTAAACTTCAAAACATTTTTTAACCCACCTATCAGTATCCATTTTTAGAAATCCATACTACTTAAGATCAATCCACCCTTCTCAAACACACTCATAACCACACTCATAAAATGAGCAACCGACCAAGCAGAAATAACTTCACTCTCAATGTGCAGCCATATTAATATTATGCAGCTGATATAGAATACCTCCTGTCTCCATCAACGCAATTATGTTTTATACAAACACCTAGTTATGTTTTCATCCAATTATAGCACACAGGAGATGGGCATCTCCAACACTTGAGATGCAATCTGTGCTACACTCCAGCATGTAAGTTCTTCACAGCGTAACACGAGAAGCCAAACTTCCTATACGTACCAGACGAGCGACCCAGCACCGTTTCCACTCCCACCGCGGGGGCCGAATACACTGGGACTCAGAGCGGACGGTACAGAAATCCCCCAAAAAACGTGCTCTCACCTTCCCCAGATTCCCGAGCGTCCCAACCCAAATGCCCTGAGTTTGAGATTACATCAAAGCGTCACCAGTTTTACTACAGAAAAAAAAACCTGAGACAGAATAAAAAAATGAAGCAAAACATATGACGGAAAATGCGGTGTGCTGATTTTGGCAGCTGCGGTCGGGCTGGAGAGACGGATTGTTCTGATCAGCCGTGAACGAGGAGAACCTGAGTAGCCGGGGAAACGGTGACCGGATCTCACGAACACCACGGTGCGGATCGCTGGGCTGGGCTGGCCTAGCGACGCAGGCTTCCTACAGAACCACCCCCGCCTCTGATCCGAAAGCCTGCATTACGCTTTAAATCAATCAAATCGATTACGCCAGAAACTTCACTAACAAATCACCCTGTGTCCTCAAACGAGGACATTACACTTTGACTTCCCGGAGGTCTCTTAACATAATTCAATTAAAATGAAATAAAAAATATATTTTGAAAAGAAGTTTTTTTTTCCTCCAGGGTTTCAGGAGGCTAATCTGGCTATTCACAAAAATCAATCGCTGAAATCAACTAGCCAAATAGTGTTTGTGAAAAAATGTAAAGACTTCTTTACATAATAGTAGTTATTAGTCAAGTCAATGACAAACAGGCCATTGAACACATGTTCTTACAAGCGCTCCAACAAATTCCAATACAGAAAAATCAAGCTGGCAGATCTTTATGTGTAGATAAACAGACATGGTGTAAAAGTACTGTATATGTCATTCTACAAGTTCTACACAGCCACACAAGAGTGAATCATAAAACCACACATTATAATTAGCACAAAACTGCAATTTTGTATTTTGATCCCTGGTTGCGGGGGGGGGGGGTGGGGGGAAGATTAGTTGGGGTTGTTTTTTATGTTGTTTTTTTTAATTGTTCACAAAACATGAGCCTGTAACTGAGAAGTGAAAGAGTGACTGAACTGAGTGCCTCTCAGCTGGCAGGGAGATGCCACCTGGACAGGAGGACGGAAACTGAACTCCAAGCAGAACAGCCTGTCCTGAGTGGCCGGGCCAGCTTTTTTAATTACACGGCTCGGTTCAGCCCACTGCCCCAGCGTGGAGCCGTGGTGCACCCCA
Source organism: Conger conger (assembly GCF_963514075.1). NCBI lineage: Eukaryota > Metazoa > Chordata > Actinopteri > Anguilliformes > Congridae > Conger > Conger conger. The sequence goes on from NC_083764.1 coordinate 4,743,635, forward strand.
AATAATGACACTGCTGAGTCACCAGCACAGAGGAAACATTAAAGCCAGCTGGCTAACTGGAATAAAGAACCCGCCCCCACATTGAGACTGCGACGTATCATTCATTCCTTAATGAGACACTCATACTGTAACTTACAGTAAAGTACAGTAAAGTGACTCACCCAAAACCGAGCATGGAAAGTCCCGCACCCTGATCCCTTCACATTTGAGATCCATGGATAATACAGGATTGACAATCCTATGGCATGTATGTACGCACATACAAACACACACACGTGTTCTACACACACACACATACAAACACACACACGTGTACTACACACACACGCACATACAAACACACACACGTGTACTACACACACACACACACACACACACACGCACACACATTTACGCACTCTCATGAATAATGACTAATGTGTACCTTTTTTGCTTGGAAAAGAAAACATTATTACACTTTCAAGGTACATTTGGGAAATTTGTTCCATAAAGCACAAAAAACCTAAACCATACCTTCATTTTTGAGAGCGCACCCACGCACACACCCACACACACGCCCATGCACACGCAAACACACCCGCCCGCACACACACACACTCACACGCCCACACACACACACACGTTGAATTATGTCCGGTCTCGTGTGTTAACTCAGGCAGAGGAAAGAGGCTTCAGCAGAAGACGGTGAGGGCAGAAACCAGGGCCGCACACAGAAGATCCCTCATCCCTTCCCAAACGCCCGGAGAGCAACAGAGCTATACCTACTTCTCTTTTCCTCCTCTGCCATCCTTTCTTTCCTTCTCACTCTTGTCCTTTCCTTTGCTAAGCATGAGAAATGCACAGCCAAAAAAAAAAAAAAAAAAAAAAAAATTAAATAAACATTCTTACAAAAGACAGCAAATTGCCGCAATTACAAAGGCCCCCTTTTTTGAAAAGTTAGCAATTACTGTACGTTCTAGACAGCAATTTTATGAAAAGGACAGGACTTATGTGTGAAAGTGTGGGCGTTCTATGGATTTAACTAATGAAGCTCTCTTTCAGTGAAAGCACAAATTGCCAACTGTAAAGCTGACTTCGAGACGCTTTCAAAGTTCAGATTAGACAAGTAGACGCAAGAACAAAACAATTATTTTCATATTATTTAGTCTTCCCACTCATATTGCAGAGAAGAACAGCCTTTTCCAAGTTTCAAGTGATTTTTACGAACCGTTGAGACTGTCTGTGGTATTATTCCTGCTATGGTCCAGATAATAGTCTCAATAGCTATACAGCAGGAAGTCTCTAATTACTACTATATTCCAATGTTATTTTTAAGGGAATAGACAGAAGCATATTAAGCGTACAGATTTAACGGCACACCTTATCGGAGATTAAAAAGACAATGGAAACCGGAGGAGTTTGTGACAAGTGTTAATTAAAAGTTGCGTGGAGGGAGATAAGGTTTATGAGGCTTGGTGGCTCTGGTAAAAACTGTTTTAAAAGAAAGGGATAAAAGGACTTTGAGGAGTATAGAGGTTACATTTGCTGAAGATTGTGCAGGAGGAATGGGGAAGTGATGGTGCGGACGATTAGATAAGACCATAACATCTTTCCACTTCAGTGGTAAATACATCAACCGGGGACTTCTGGGCCAAGTTGGAAAGAACACAGCTCAGACTCAAAGCTGAATTGGGAGATATTGCATAAAATATCTGTATTGGGGGCCAAATTGCTGTACAATCCCACTCAAACACACACAGGATAAATAAACAGTTAAATCAAATCAACCTATTAGTAATAGTGACAGCAGTCTTTTTTATTTTAATAAAAAAGTTTACTTTGTTCAAAATGCTGGTTTAACCCTTGTGTTGTCTTAAGGGTCATAAATGACCCGCCACTATGTTTAATTGCAGAGAAAACACTGTTGTTTCTTCATGCAAAATAGATTTGGGGTTTAAGATTCAATTAAGCTGCTTTATTTTAGGGGGTTAGTTAAGGCGGGTCATTTTTTACCCTTAGGACAAGGGGAGTGTACAGAATGTCAAGACTACACAAGGGTTAACCTTGGAAGTTTGGCGTCTTTTCTTAAGCAAACGTTTTTTTGATAACTAGTGTTTCAGAGAATCAAGCGTTGGCACAAATATAATCTCAGACAGTAACACACAAAGCACAGTACCTGAATGACTTAATGGACTTTTTATCTTTCTTATCCTTTGCTCTGAAATGAAACAGATCAATTGGATGTGAGAGATAACAGTTAAGATGTACTATATACACATAGATATACATGCACACACAAACAATACATTGTGTATATATTGCAAATACACACACATACACACACTCTCAAAAATGTAAATGTATTACCTTTGAGCCTTGGATATAGATTTCCGTAAAAAAAAACCCCAGTGCTGTCTATGTAATGAAATCATTTAAGTAGTGTGTATATCTTTCAGATGGGGTATCCCAGAGTCATTGTTAATACATTTACTGCACAGCAATAGATACAATTATTATCACACGATCAAACAAAAACCAACACAAAGCACAAAACAAAGAGCCACTGCATTCAATACCAATTATCTGAGCTTTGAAGGGTCTTTAATTATAGTGATACTACAACAAGATTACAGAAGTATGTGTCCTTGACTTAATTCAATAAACAGTTCGTTAAAATATAATGAGTGCAAAATGGCAAAATTATTCTTAGTCAATATGATCTTGCAATTAGGGTCCACATGTGATCATTTCAAAATGGCAGACTCAGTTATGAAGACTGCTGATCAGTGACGCACAAAGAAACATCACAGTACCAGCGTGACTATTTTATTGATCGCACCAGTGCCTTTAAATGCATTATTCAGGGCTAATTGCGCATGTTAATTGACTGTTTACGTCTGACCTGCCGCACTTGTGATTGTATTTTTTGATGACTGGTGGCTGACACGCAGAAACAAAAAAAGATTACTTTGATTTATTCTCAGAAATGACTAATTAAAAGGAAATATTTAATTGGACACAAGGAGCTGTTATTGGATTCACATTTGACTGGTGTGTGCCTCTGAGGTTTAATTTCCAAACTCTTTAATATTTACAATTCATTCCAAGCAACCCTTGTATCGTATGGTACTTACAGTAGGCGGTGTGTTAAATCTATAGGCTTGGATTTCATCAACGTTTGTCTTTGAATTTTAATGCAAGTATTAGTTACTTAATGCAAGTAAAAAAAAAACACTCTTTCATTTATTTGTGAGCCAAAGTGGACTGAATACAGCCAAATCAATTTGTTGCTCATTTTAATCCCGTGTCATTTCAGGAAAGCCAGCCAATCACCATCACACCACTGCAACTGCACGCATGCTCCACGATCATGGCCTACAACACAGACCTGGTTCAAATGATCATTGTTTTTCAAATTCAAACACTTCTCTTCTGTGCTCAATTGATCTTGCCTGGCGCAACTGAGCTGACCAAGAAGACCAGAAGGATGGCTTTGAGAGTATTTCCAATACACCAGACAAGCTCAGTAAAGTGAAGGAAAGTATTTGAATAATAAAAAAAAAAAACATTATGTATTTGACCCAGGTCTGGCCTACATACCTGGTATCCAGCTCTTTGCTGCAGAATAGGGGAGGAGGACTAATATTACAAACAGAAATGTACAGCAAACTGTCTTCCCAGCACACCGCAGCTGACAGGCTAACCTGCCAACAGGCTAATCTGTGCTCTAATCCAGTGTTTCTCTATTCCAGTCCTAGGGACCCACTCACCAGAAGGTTTCTGTTGTGACTAGGAACTCACAAAAGCCTGATTTATCGAATACATTTTTTGGTGTTTTGATTGGTTAAAAATGGGGAAGGCCGGGGGCCTTGGGGTAGAAGGCGGGGCCTTGGGGGAGAAGGCGGGGCCTTGGGTACAGTGCTTGATCTGCCTAGTATGAGAGATGGCTCAGATCATCCTCAATAATAACACATATTAATATTATATTTATTTATTAATATTATTCCTTTTCCTATCACAGAATATAACACAGAAGCTGTACCTGGCCACTGACTGATAGCCATCTTTTCGAGTGCTCTTGGGTCCTGATACATTCCTGTGGGTGAATGTATGAAAACAGACATGCTTTTTTTTTCTGTCATTTGTGAGTACAAACATCCCCTGTGTCCAGAACTTTAAATTTAGGAAATATTTTTGTTTGGCCGTACCTAAGTGACATTGAGCTAGGAGTGCGGGAATGCAATCGCATGCACACTTGGGTTAAATACTTTATTTGAAATAGTTTGAGATAGTTTCACACTTTAGACGCCAGTATAAGTTGACCAACGCTGACAAAATTAGCTTTTAGTTTATAGCTCAGTCCTTGTGGTTAATGTCATCAGTGTAAAATGTACACTTTCGCTAACTTAGGCAAAGTGTGTGTGTATGCATGCATGCATGTCTGTCCGTGTTTGTGTTTATGTGTGTGTGTGAGAGAGAGACAGAGTGTATGTGTGTCTGCATGTGAATGTGTGTACGTGGATCGGTGCTTGTGTGCAAAGAGGGCAGTGGAATGAATATTTGGCACAGCCTGATACGAAGAGGCTGTTTGAGTCCCACTCTTTCACTCATCATTACTCTCTCATGAAGAGGCTGTTTGAGTCCCACTCTTTCACTCATCATTACTCTCTCATGAAGAGGCTGTTTGAGTCCCACTCTTTCACTCTTCATTACTCTCTCATGAAGAGGCTGTTTGAGTCCCACTCTTTCACTCTTCATTACTCTCTCATGAAGAGGCTGTTTGAGTCCCACTCTTTCACTCATCATTACTCTCTCGTGAAGAGGCTGTTTGAGTCCCACTCTTTCACTCATCATTACTCTCTCATGAAGAGGCTGCTCGCACTGTTCAGCCCGTCATTACATCAGGCTCCAGACCACAGGCTGGTGGAGCAGGCCTCAGGGCATCGCCTTTGTCTCCTCCAGGCTGGATTACTGTAACGCACTTCTCATCGGGATCCCTAGCAAGAGCCTCCTGAGGCTCCAATATATCCAGAACAGCGCTGCTAGGATCCTGATGAGAGTGCGTAAGTACGACCACATCACACCGATCCTCCACTCACTTCACCGGCTCCCCATAACCTCCCGGACTGAATACAAAATATCCCTTCTGACCCATCAGTGCATCTATGGAAATGCCCCCCCCCCTATCTCAAAGAACTCCTCACCCCAGAACCCTCCACTCGAAACCTTCGCTCTGCCAACACCAACCGCCTCCGTCCCCACAAGACCAAGCTCTGCACCATGGGCGACCGAGCCTTCTGCTCGGCTGCTCCCCGCCTGTGGAATGCCCTCCCTGACTACCTGAGAGCACCGCAGACCACTGATGCTTTTAAAAGAGGGCTAAAAACCTACCTCTTTACTAAAGCCTTTTCTTAGTTTTTATATTTTATACATGCCATTGGGTGTTTTATTCCCTGTTTTTACCCTGTAGCACTTTGAGATTTGGTCTCCAAATGTAAAGTGCACTATAAATAAAATGCATTATTATTATTATTATCTAATTCACAGCTAACTGCTCAGATACTGCAAACAGATAGACATACTTTATTTGGTATTTTTTATTTTGGTATTTATTACTTTTTGAAATTATTTGCTGTAGCCTATCCAGAGGTTTGACATTTCTGCCCGCAGAACTGCTGCTCACTGGATGTTTTTTTTGTTTTTCGCACCATTCTAGAGACTCTAGAGACTGTTGTGCATGAAAATGCCAGGAGACCAGCAGTTTCTGAGACATTCAAACAACCCTGTCTGGCGCCAACAATCATTCCATGGTCAAACTCACTTAGATCACATGTCTTCCCCATTCTGGTCTGAAAAACAGCTGAACCTCTTGACCACGTCTGCATGCTTTTATGCATTTAGTTGCTGCCACATGATTGGCTGATTAAATATTTGCATTAACAAGTCTACCTAATAAAGTGCTCACTGAGTGTATTGTTTATGTGCTGTATGTGAATGTATGAATGAAATGTAGGATATTACATGTTGACCCTGCCCTGTGAAATGATGTGCTTGACATGCTTTCTTTCACGGATATTTATATGTAATAAAATGTTTTTTATTAAAATGACCCTGGCTGTGGGGAGTCTAAGACTTGTGCGGAAGGAGACAGATAACAGCACACAGGAAAAGCACACAGTGTTTACCCCCGGGAGCTGGGATCCAGGCACCCCTCCTCCAGACTGTCGCTTTGAAAGCAAGTCACAGAGACAGGTTACATCATCAGCAGTAGGGTACAGTGTACTCACACACACACACACGCACACACACACATAGACACACACGCACACACACACATACATAGACACACATGCACACACACAAATGCATGAGGGAACGCACAACAGACCTGGGTCAATTATATAATGTAATGTAATGTAATGTAATAATATAATTGTTTTGGATTCAAATACTTTTCTGTGCTTGATTGATCCTGTCTGGTGCAATTCAGCCACCCAAGAGGAACAGGTTCTCTGGAGCTTCCAGTTCACCAGACAAGCTCAGTAACGCATAGGTAAAATAATTTGAACGGTCTCACACACGCAGAACGAGAACACACACACACACACACACACACACCCCATCTTCCTTGTGCTAGAAACCATTCTCTTCACAATTTACACTTCAGACAGAGTGATGAAACCAGGGCCAGTACATCAAACAGACATCCTGCATCTTTTACATGCCAGATTACTTATCAGGGCTGGAGCCCTGCTCTAGCTGTTGAATGAGGCGTGCTCTGTTAGGGTTGGAGTGAAAACCTCCAGGACTGTAGATCTCCAGGAACAGGGTTGGGCAGCCCTGCTCTAGCTGTTGAATGAGGTGTGCTCTGTTAGGTTTGGAGTGAAAACCTCCAGGACTGTAGATCTCCAGGAACAGGGTTGGGCAGCCCTGCTCTAGCTGTTGAATGAGGTGTGCTCTGTTAGGGTTGGAGTGAAAACCTCCAGGACTGTAGATCTCCAGGAACAGGGTTGGGCAGCCCTGCTCTAGCTGTTGAATGAGGTGTGCTCTGTTAGGTTTGGAGTGAAAACCTCCAGGACTGTAGATCTCCAGGAACGGGGTTGGTCTGGAACATGTTGAGTGCAGTTGTTAAAGTGTAATTACGCACTACAGCACAGGTCAGCCGTGTTAGTTCACCGTTAGTTACCATGCTCCAGTCCTTTCGCCTGGCCATGTATTATTGATGACGCGATCTGTCATTACAAACCTGCTCCGAGACACCGAGAGAGAGAGAGCCGTGCTTTTTCAAACACTAAGAGAACAAAAGACTGTTTGAGGGAAGGGAGACAGGACTCATATTTTCACACAAAAAAAAAAATCCTGAATGCAAATCAAACGAAAAGAAACATCTCTGTGGTGTGGAAAAATGAAAAACAAGACTTGTGTTTTTCATTTTTGTCTGTGTGTGTGTGTGTGTGTGTGTGTCTACCATTGCCAATACTGTACAAATGGATGCATCTTCACAAAATAGCAGACAATATATCTATATCTACTATATCATATGTGACAAATCACACGGCAGGGATAATGTATTGTTTTTGCTTCGGTTCCTCTGAAGAGCCATTTACTGTATCCGGGAATGAGTTGGGAATCCGGCCGGGTTCTCCGCTCACGGGGCTGATGGGACCGGCAGTCTTCCAGAGGAACACAAAGCAATTAAAGAAACACGAGAAGCCTTCGCCTCCGTTTGTTCCTGCTGCTCAGAGGCAGCACGATTCTCTGAGAGGAACGCCTCTCTCTCATTCGCCTTCAGGAGCTAAAACACAGCTCTGATACACAAGCCCTACTGCAGCTCGAGAACATGTGTGAGTATGGTAGCTGGTTGACCAGTTCAGACCAGCTCCCAGCTCGATGTGGTTTAGCCGGTTGACCTGTTCAGACCAGCTCCCAGCTCGACATAGTTTAGCTGGTTGACCAACTCATACCCAGCAAGACCAGCTCAATTTCAAAGTTGCATAGCTGGATTTCACAGCAACGTGAAGCTGGATTTGAGTGCAAGGCATTTCCCTCCAGTGTCTAATTTTACCTTCTGATCTTATCTGACTCGGTGGAAGTTTTTTGCATTATTGGATTTGATTCGCCCCAACTCTGGCAGAGGCTCTCTCCCACACTGCCCCTGGACACAGACACCAGGAGTGGGGTGGAGAGCTCAGGACCCCTGGTCAGAGAATTGCATTAACAGACCCGACCCGGCGACGGTACTGACACACAGAGGTCAGTTGTAACTGACGGCTCACTGCGAGGGCGTACGGTATGACTCACTGGTGTCCTGTTGGGACTGTCAGACTCAATCCCCACAGGACTGACCCGTGCTGGCTTCTGCAACCAGCTGGTTCTCTAAAGTGCATGATTTGACATTAGTTTTCTCCTCCGTAACAGACCGGCATAAGCTATTTGGTATATCGCGACACTCTGCTTGTAGTTTAACAATGACAAAGATGCAGGTAAGTTTTTTTAAACAGACGTACTGCAGTGTAGCGGCCACATACAAAAGGTATGCGGAAGCGGCTAATGAACTCGCTAGCCTGCTCAAGTCAGTTTGTCGTATGTTCAGTCACCAAGTCTGGTTGCCAGGCATTCCCATGGCTTTCTAGGAAATGTAGTTTTATGGGAAATGTAGTTTCATGCCGGTGTATCCGGGTGTGAATAAGGTATGAATACTGGCTTTGGCAGGTGAAGTCAGAAAGCACCTGGTAAAGAATAGGTAACACCATTTTGAAAATATACAAATAAGAGTGCACACTCAATCGGTGGATTTCAGTATCTTTAGTTGTATCACATGTTTTGGGAAATAGTATTTAGACTTATTTTGTAATCATTTGAATGAAAGCATTTTTGGCCAATATGCACAGAACAGGTAGTGTTAAGTGTACAACTGAACAGACACAATTGACTGTTAAATGAACCAATTAGTATAGATTCACTGCAAACAGTTAATCAAACA
>NC_083764.1:4755096-4860096 GCF_963514075.1 Conger conger
CAACAGTGTTTTTATTAGTGCAGGTTAGAGGCTCATGCAGGGAGGAACTAAGGCCAACACGCTCTCTCTCTCCATTTCTTTCTTTTCTCTCTTCATCTCTCTCCATCTTTCTCTCTCTCTCCCTATCTCTCTCTTTGTCTCTCTCTGTCTCTCTCCATCTCTCTCCGTCTCTCGTTATTATTTACTCTATCTCTCTGTCTCTCTCTCTGTTTCTGACAGTTCTCTGTTTGAGTTCACAGAGGCATTAAGAGCAGTAATGAAGGATAGGGGTCTGTAGGGAAAGTGCAATCTAAAGGCCAGTTCAGTGTTTGCTGACCAACATTATGGGGACCATGACCCCCCAGGGGCCGATATACATGAAAGTGCTTTTCCATCTGAACGCGGGGGAAGTGGTAAAACTAGGAGGCAAGCATACAGACACACACACACGTACTCACACAGTGTGCACATACACGCACACACACACACACATACTCACACAGTGGGCACACACACACACCCACACACACATACACATACACACCTGAGTCCCAATATATACACTCCCTATTTAGTTCTTTGTCAGGCAAAATGCTTCTTTGTTTGGTCCTATGACAGAGGCTTCAATGTGAGAGAAAAAATAAGAAATAAGGATACTCAAGATGAAATACGAATAAAAAACCAAGCAGAACCGTTCTGCCTTCTAGACCCCTCCTCGGGGTTAAATCGGGGTACGGGCTGACTCCCCCATTTTGACTTTCGCTCAAGTTATCAGAACCTGCAGCCTGGCCTCTAGGGCTTGTCTATATCAGGCAGCAGCAGCAACCTCTTCTGCTCCCAACATTGCCCTCTGAACAGACCTGTGATTACTGTATGCGTCAGCAGCGCCCAATGCAAGAGGAAACGACCATGAACTCAAAACGCAAATAAGCGGAAAATAAGAATTGAATACGGTTCCCGTTTCAAAATTGCTTTCAAAATAAATGACTTTTCCTCACTGCCTTTCGCAAAGCCTTTTTAGAGCCTTTCCCGTAAAGCAATGCTCCATTGTGTTTACAGACAAAGACATCTGCCTATTAAAAGGAGAATACCCACACAAAAAAAGTACAAAATGTTGACACAGGAACCTGATGAGAGATTCTCTAATGAGAGATTGTATCTCTCGAAGGAGGCGCGGATCAATAGGGTGTTAGACTCCAGACAAAGGAGAAGTGTAAAACCCTCGCCTTCCTGTCTGACAGAGCATGTTTCAAAAACAGGGGCAAGCCTCCAACTGTGAGGCACTATAAATCTGAGTGTACAAGAACACAGGAACGAGAGAACGCTTTGAACCCTTTGAAGAGTCGTCTCTTTTTGGAATGTTTTTTTTTTGTCTTACAAGTCGGTGTTCTAGAACTCTGCTTTCAGTTACCGGCCGTGATTGTTACATCAGCATTAGAACGTTCAGTTAAGAACATTCTGAGCACATGACCTCACACCCGCCAGAGGGTTAAAAAGATTCTTACTGAAACGTGTGGCACACAGACGGCAGATGCAGCACAGGTGACGTATCAAGGTCTAAAGCTCTGGTAGAAATAGCCAGCCATTACTTCTTGTCAGGGCTATAAAAAGAAACAACACCTTGGGGAAATGTTGCTGGCTAAACACACACAATGCATTTGTCAGCTGACTCGGAGCATAAATTTATGAACTAATCTAAAGCCAAACACGCCTGGAGGTGCATATTACGATGACGAATTGGAGAATGGCTGGCATAGGTGGATAACCCTAAAGGAAATCTATCGTTCCTTTTGTCACCCACACGTGAAAGAGGCAGAGAACAGAACGCTTTAATAACCATCTACAGGTCTGATGATAGTACCGTACGTTTCACCATATTTCCAGATGATCTTAATGGTCTACAGGTCTGATGATAGTGCTGCGTGTTTCACCATATTTTCAGATGATCAGCTTTTAGAGCCTGGCGTAGTCTGTCGTAAACCAGGCTGGTATCAGCGGATACCCAATAAACGGCGCTGATGGTCACTGTGTGCCCGAGAAAAAAAACATCATCTATCCTGCTTCTCCAATGCCTCTCTCTCTCTCTCTCTCTCTCTCTCTCTCTCTCTCTCACTCTCTCTCTCTCACTCTCTCTCTCTCTCTCTCTCCTGGAAATGTACCAGAGTTTATTCTTAGGGGGAACAACAAAACAGATGAAAATAAACTTTATTATTCAGTCAGAAAGAGCGAAAGAATGAGAAGTGGGAAGCAGGAAGAAGGAGAAGAAGAAGAAGAAGAAGAAGAAGAAGAAGTAGAAGGAGGAGGAGGAGAAGGAGAGCGAGAAGGAGAAGGAGAAGGAGGAGGAGGAGACTGAGCGTGGTTGCGACTCACTTCCTGAAGGGCAGGCCGGAGCTGGACCTCCCGGGAGACACGCCCGACCCCTGGCTGTGTCCGGAGAGCAGGCTGTCCGTCTCGAACTGGAACGCCGCGTCCTGCTCGCCGGGAACGTCGAGGAATTCCCCGTCGCTCCAGACTCCCCCCGACCCGTCCATGGCCTGGTACTTTATCTCTATGGAGACGCTCGTCTGGATGGGGGGGGAGGGAGGGGTGATTTTACTCTGGACCTAATCCAGCTCTCGCTTTTATTACGATGTTGGGTGTCCATAAAGTGTTATTACTATGCTTACGAGTATGCTTATGATCGTTATGATTAGGAATATCATCATCTGAGACCCATACGATTTTCTGTAGTTTCAAATAATCACTAAAAAGTTTTTAGTCTTGTAATGACACTTAAAATCTTATTTATTTTCCCTCAAGTAGAACATATTAGCTTTTTTAAAATTACTTTTTGCATAAAACTTATGCATTATGAAATTGGGATGAAGAGAAATTGTCTGGCTAATCATGAATCTTGAGCAAAAATGTCTCACCTCATTGGCCATTATTTTGTATTATTTAGCAAAGATTATGTGCAAATAAAAGGCTAAAACACTGCACACAAAGATTGATGTTTGCAGTGATGCAGTCTTGAGCAGACATTACATTAGATATAAAATGCATTTAGAACTGGTGGTCAGACGCCAAATTAGATTTTTAAGTGAAGGTAACATCCATTTGAAAATGGGGATGAATTCAGCTCACCAGCTCAAAGCTCCTTGCAATGCTGGACACGTCCGAACTGAACCACCCTCTCCAAAATGTTTATGTGCTCACTGAACCGATACGGGGACGCAGGTACAACTCACAGTTTTACGGCTTCAGACACCGGAGTTCAGAGTTCACAGATGTCAGTGAGCACCAACGTCCGCAGCAGTGGCAGACATCACCCCCCCGAACCCCACAGTAAGAGTATGACTAATTCCCTGAGCAGGGCGCTTTGAACTTTAGCCGACCGGTCCACTCAGATCGCATGCTGTGCATCATGGGAGGCAAGCCCCGATGTTGGAACCAGTGGCAGACCTACAGTGGCCTCTGTGAAGGGTTCACAGACAGCAGGGGAAGTGTTCTGTGGAGTCTCCTGCTGCGGTTTGCTGTGATTCAGAGCTTTTATAACCAAGCCCATGTTCACAGTGAGACATGGGCTAAAGTTTATTTATTTATATTTATTTTGGTTTCGTTTATGAACTAAAAACAGAACCCGGGCTGAACTTGCAATAGGAGTTGTGTGACTGGGGATCGCTTCACAAAAGCAATTTCACTCGTGATTTCACTCGCAGATGTTATCACGGTTGCGTTTCGCGAAAAACCTGTCACTCGGAAACCACAAATAAAACTGCGCCGACTGCACCCGATTTCCTCCCTCGCGAAAATGGGATTTCCTCTGATAGGCTGCAGAACGAATGCAATTTAATTACTTCAAACCGTTTACTTCGGGAAAGTACGGAGAAAGTCCATTCTAAATAGCCTCAACGCTCGGGGATTTCGTTCAGAAAAAGTACCTTCGGCGTATGTTTCCAAACAGCTTTTCGCAGGAAGCTCCTTCTGTCCACATGCGTCCGTAAAGTGCCGACGTGTAAAGACTTTATTCAGGTTTCCCAGCCCGACGCGGTAGTCAAGTGACATTTCTACGCGCTACTCTGTCTCCTAAAAGTCCTCTGTGCATTTGGTAGTGCACTAATTCCTTTTCAAATGCCTACTGAAAGCATCCCTGCCATTTGCGCTGTCAGCCATGCGGCTGGCCAAGGTGCCGGAAAGGCCAGGGATGCTTTCACCTGGCTTTTAGCACGCCGAATGAGGGGGGCGACACGTTGAGCTGGATCTCCCGGAGTGCGTAAACGAGGGAGGGGGATCCCACCCGGCCCCTGGCACGCAGAGCGGGCCTTCACTGGGAGAGACTCCCCGCGCCGGAGCCAAACACTCCCTGGCTGATACACCACACCAGCAGGCACCGAGCCACAAGACTACAGCAGCTATCCTCAGCGATTCCCCGATCAAACCACCACCTGTCCTCCTCGGCACACTGGAAATACCCCCGCTCACACAGCGTGGCTCGACTGATCCTGAACCGCATATGCCCAATCACATTTCCTACTTAAAGCACTGACATCCTCATTCTCCTGCTTGTACTTTTATGTCGTCACATAATTTTGCAGGTTTATGTGCAGTTGGTTGTTATATTGATGAATGGCATTGTTGCCATGCATCCACTTTTCTAGGCTGCTCGCTGCCTAGTTGCACACATGATGTCATTTAGTGCGCTATCATTCAGTTACAATTGTGACTTCACAGATTGTTTAGGCTCTACACCACTGTGACATCACAGGTTCTTTAGGCTCACCACAAACTATGCACCACTGTGACATCACTGGTTCTTTACCTTCACCAGATGCACGTCTCTTACGTCCTGCCATTGGGGTTGAAAACACATGATTTTAGGGTGTCTTAGAAATATTTATACAGGGCTGTGACCAAATTGAGTACTGGACATTCTGTATTTGCAATAAAATGGCAGCACCTCCAGCTTCTCAATGAAACCTGCAGTCCAACCTGGCAGTTCATATTTAACAGAGGCTGTAATCAAATCTGTTCAAACAGTAATAATCTCTTTTTTTATTGTGGTCATATATAGCTCCCTTCCACTGCAGCCAATTATATTTTCATTTCATGTGTATATAAAATAAAACCATAAACTTTTCAATAATCCACATTGCGCAGCAATTTGACGCGCCCAAGGAGTAAGACCTTGGGAGTGAACACGTCTCTGACTGACAAAATGACAGATCGAGGAATCCGTTCCGAAAAATGATCAAAACAGAAAAGCGATTGTCCTTTTAGTGCCGTGTCAGGCTAATGCTATCAGGGTCCGATAAAGCGGGTCAGAGCAGCGGGTAGGAGCAGCGGGTAGGAGCAGCGGTTCTGCAGGTACGGAGCGGAGAGGAAGCCTGAGCAGCTGTGAGATCACAGGGGCGCTGCAATAACGCTCCGACCCGGAGACCCGGAGACCCGGAGACCCGGAGACGGCGTTTAAGACCTCTGCCTCTTTACGGGAGCAGGAAACCACACACCCGGCTACCGCGAGCGGGGGAAGAAAATTGAAATTGAAAATGCGCAAATAGAGTAGGGTATTAAAACACATAATGAATTTTTCGCAATAAAGGAGTAAGACTCACGCCCCCCTCCCCCACCTGTACACACACGGCGGGTTCCTAAGCGTTGCCATGGCAGCCCTATTGAATTCCCATGTGAAAAAAATCATATGCTCAGCATACTTGTTATAAACTTTAAGTATACTTCAAAAATGTTTTACGTATAAAACAGTATACTTCAGCATACTGTTGTTTTCATATTAGTTGTTTCCCACTAAGGAAAGGCATTGTCCCCAGTGTTCCTGGGGACCCTTGAGTCAGTGGAGGTAGTCGGGGAGAGAGAAACTTAGGGTTTATAGGTGACAGTTAAAGTGTTCTGTTTCCTTTGTGACAAAACAGAATCTATAGGTTCACCTGATGCTCAGCACCCTTGTGACATCACAGATTCTTTAGGCACACCAGATGCTCAGCACCCTTGTGACATCACAGATTCTTTAGGCACACCAGATGCTCTGCACCCCTGTGACATCACAGATTCTTTAGGCACGCCAGATGCTCAACTGACATCACAGGGCGCCATGTAAAACAGGTGTAATGTCACCCAGAGAGAAGGGGACACAGTTGCTAGGGTTTGTATGCAAACTTTGTGTACGTTTTGGACACGCTCATTGCGAAGGTGTCCTCAGTGTCCCCTGGCAGCTGCTGGGCGTCAGGAGCGCTACCTGGCGGAGTGGGCGGGGCCGCTCACCTGTATGGCCGTGTTGTTGTCATCGATCAGGGTGTCGGAGATCTCCAGCTGACCGTCCTCCACCACCTTCTGTAGAACCATCCGGAAGGTTCCGACCAGCCTGCGGAGGGAGACACGCTTAGCGGGGCGAAAGCACCCGGAGACGGAACAAACCAGAGGCGATGAAACCAACGCTGAGAGGGGGCGTTAAATATGCATGCACAGTTTAGCCATCCACACAGCCTTCCCCTCCGACTCCCAGAGAAGACAAAGTGCCGTCAATCAACCCGTCTGAAACTCAACCTGCAGCAGCCCAATGCAGACCAGCTGAAATTAGCATTGTTAGCAGGCAAGGCAACACAATACCTGAATGGTGATACGTATATGTAGGCATACAGGTGGTGCAGTGCTTAAGGGCGGCCTGTAGCGTAGTGGTTAAGGTACACGACTGGGATCGGCAAGATCAGTGGTTCAATCCCCGGTGGGGCCACAGTAAGATCCGCACAGCCGTTGGGCCCTTGAGCAAGCCCCTTAACACTGCGTTGCTCCAGGGGAGGACTGTCTCCTGCTTCGTCTAATCAACTGTACGTTGCTCTGGGTAAGATGCCAATAATGTAATGTCATGTAATGTGTAAAGGGTCCATATAATAGCTGCCTGATTTAGATAGTTATTAGCAGCCACCTGATACAGGGAGAGACAGGCTACTTTGAGAGCCATACACAATTCACACGGAAGGAGACATCCCTGAGTGCATAATTAAATGCACTCAGTCCATTATGGACTAAGGCGCCCTATAGAAAACCCATAGGAAGGCCTAGGAATCACAATGCATTTCAACGGTCACATGATCAAATACAACGCTGGCGTCACATCTGTCTGTTAAGGGAGATGTAACACGCAGGTCACATCCGTCTGTTAAGGGAGATGTAACGCCCCACATTGCTCCAGGGGGGATTGTCCCCTACTTTGTCTAATGAACTGTAAGTCACATCGGATAAAATTGTCAGCTAAATGACTGTAATGTAACTTGAACTCCTCATCTACTGTCCCGATAGATCTGAGGACAGGCTCGTGACCTGTACCCCAGCCAAAGAGCCGGGAGGGGCCGCCAGGTTGCCATGACACTGATGCACCACGGCAGCACCCAGAATGCCATTCTCCCCCTCCAGCCAATCAGCATGTCTGTGGATAGTCTCCATGGTAACAGAGACACACAGTAAAGGTCAAACGTAAGGTTTGTTTGTGTTTGTTGTGTTCGGCTGTCACACGATGTTCCTGGCCTGCTCTTCCTCACAGGTTTATTTCACACTCACTAATGAGTGAGCATTTACTGGGTAAATACCAGCTATCTGCGCAATTATGAGAAAACTAGTTTGATTTCAGAGGTAAGTCCTATGAAACAAAGTCATTATGCACCATGAAACAAAGTGGTTAAGCATTACGTAAATATGTTTACGGCCTGTTTCATAGTACCTACAGTCTGAAATGAAAATAGTTACCCTATAATTACACAAAGTGGCTGGTATTCACCCAGCAAATTCTAGTTAATTAAATGCCTGTAAAATAGAGCACTACTTCCTCCGCGTATAGCGTGTAGCCTAGCGGCTAAGGTCCATGACTGGGTCCCAGAAGGCATTGACACATTAAGCACATTCACACATTAAACGTTTACGTGTTCCCTCACTTCTCCTGTTTCCCCGGGTCCAAACTGCCTGGCCGAATTTAGGGCGAAAGCGAGGACCAGCAAACTCTGCAGCTCTCCAGGGGCAGGAGGGAGGAGAATACCAATGCTGTTTTGGTGCATCGTTTCAAATGATTTAACCAAACGCAGTGACGAGGGAAAGCGCATTCTGTCCAGTAATTTGGACATAATGCTGGTCCTGTGCATGGCAGCCAGCCGCCGTTGGTGTGTGAGTGTGTGTGAATGGGTGAATGAGAGGCAGCAATTATATACAAGTGTTTGTTTATATAAAAGCGCTATATAAATGCAGTCCATCCACCATCTAGCACCCCACCGTCCGACCCACCCATGACCCCACTGCAAACTCCTCCATGACCCCACCCATGACCCCATTGCAAACTCATCCATCACCCCACTGCAAACTCATCCATGACCCCCACCCATGACCCCACTGCAGACCCTCTCAGGACCGAACAGACAGCAGACTGTGCTTCACTTTCCGCGATAAAAAACGTTCCGAGCCAGGAATCTATTCCGTACTGCGATCTACAGTGGTGGCTCCCGCCCGCTCCGGTCACTGCTGTCGTCGGTGTGGTGCGGCTGATCCTACGGAGGACTGGAGAGGAGCGCAGCTCGGTTACGTAAGAGCGCACAGAGACGGCGAGGTGTTGTGTTTGCACAAACCCACGTCGCACCGCGCACCGCGATAAAAATATCACAGTACACAACACGCCGCTGAAAGCCTTAAACTGCCACCCCCCGCTGCGGGCAGGACGGTGCCTGAAGCCGTTCCCAAATCTGGGGCTGCATTTCTGCTGTCGTGCAGGGACAAGGCTTTCACCAGGGCGGTTTTGAATTATGGATTTTTTATTTTATTTTATTTTTTTTGCAGCATATCTTCAGCAATGAAGTTTGAATGCCCACCAAACTCAGGCATTACATTTCAGAAACTCAGTAAAATAAAAATAAAAAATTTGTCAGATTCAGATGCAACACAGGAAAATGTTTTGAATACAAACTGACCCTCAATCCACAATACTGCTTGAAAACCATTCCGATAGAAAACATTAGAACTACTGAAGAACTATGTGCATAACACTAGCGCATTGACTGGGCAAAGAAGTGTGTGTGTGTGCCTGTGTGGGTGTGGTGTGTGTGCGCCTGTGTGTGTGTGTGTGTGTGTCTGTGAGTGTGTGTGTGTATGTGCGCCTGTGTGTGTGTGTGCGCGCCTGTGTGTGTGTGCACGCCGGTGTGTGTGTGTGCCTGTGTGTGTGTGGTGTGTGTGCGCCTGTGTGTGTGTATGTGCCTGTGTGGGTCTGTGTGTGTGTGTGTGCGCGCGCACAAGCAAGATTATGTGAGAGACTCCCTGATGAGTGCCTATGAGCTGGTCCCAAATTGCCCACAAACACTGAAGCCCTTAAAATGCTATGACCACGGCGGCTGCTTGGCTCGTGGTTCAGTAACATTGTTCCAAGTGCACCGTTATTAATAAAACAAAACTCCCTTCAGAACAGAACTGACCTAAAAGAAGAAAAGAATCAGTCAAGGGAGAATAGACTGTTCTCTACAGGGTACAGTAAGAAGAAGTAAAATTCAGCAGAAAAGTTGTTTATTTAGTCCAACCGAGTGATAAAATGAGCTTAGGGCCACGCAGAGGATGAAGCGATACGCTTTTATTAAACCGGCTCTTCTCATGGGGAGATTGCACACACAGGTTTGCCCCTTTATCATGTTACTGGCTCTCATTTAAGATTTTACAAGGCATGATAGAGGCTCAGAGATCATTCAGGTATGCGTCTTGTCAGAAATAGACCGATCGCACACAAACTCGCGTAGAATAGCCACCAGAAGACATTCGCTGCTTCTGAGAAGGGGCCATGTGGCTCATCTGTTTCCAAACTGCCGTCATCGCGAGCAACGAGCAGCCATTAAGCATTTTAAACAAAGACAGTAAAAATGATACATTCAGCAATAAAGCCACACAGGTATGAACCCAGAACAGCCTTATGGATCACTTCCACAGTCATCTCTGCGCTGAACATTGTGCTGGAATTCCAGAGAGAGGATGAGCAGGAGAGAGAGAGAGAGAGAGAGAGAGAGAGGAAGGGAGAGAGAGAGAGAGAGCAAGACAGAGTGAGAGAGAGTGAGTGTGAGTGAGAGAGTTATAATGGGAGTGAGAGTGAGAGAGTCACACTTAGCCAGGGAGAGAGGGAGAGACTATTAGGCATTCAAAATGATATTAATTCAAAGCAACTACCGTACAAACCTACACTTTCAGAATATTAACAGATTTTTTGGGGGGCACAAACAAGTTTTTAGATTTGATTATAGAAGTGCATAAATCAATACTACATTCCAGAAAGTCAGTGAAAATGCAGACTCATGGTACTGCGATGTACAACCCGCTCACAACGAACAGATGTTCATTATTCCCAACGGGGGCGTCATAATGCAAATAAAGCCAGCTATGACTAAGAGCGCAATACACAATACGACTTCACAAATACGGAAAACACCAGTGGAATATGAATACAATCACGTAACATTCCATGTGTCACAAGTAATGCTTATGTTATTTTAAAGCGGCTGTTAATTAGGATTAAAAGCATTTCCAGTACACCGTTGTGGGTGTTAATGCTCAGACCAACCGGGGCTGCTGGTAAACAATAAAGCCCTCCTTCTAATTAAATGTTAATTTCTTAAGGCTTTTTCAATTCGTAAAATGCGTTTAAAAGCGCAGGACCTTGGAGTGACAGACATATGAGTAAAAAGCCCCGTGTTGTGTTGGCTGTGTGTCATAAAATGCAGGGATTTTCCTGTGGGGCTTTAATTGCCGTTCACACACACATAATACAATCAAACGACTGTTTCACGGCTTGTCCATTTTGCCAAGACTGCTCTGAACAAAATGAGCCACGCACACCAAAGTCACGAGTGAAAAACGAAGAGGGAAAATCGGGCTCTATTCGGTTGTTTCTGGAGCTCATTCCAGGACCCCGGCTGCTTGGGGTTGATAGGCATGATCCCTCAGCGTGAACACACGGAATTAAACGGGAAACGCTCTGAAGCGGTTTGAGTTAATTAGGCCGCGTCTCCCATGGCGACGGCTCGTGTCGACGCCCATTCTCTCCGCACTTTATTTTCTCTCTTCGATAACGCCGTGGCCCGGGGGGGACGGGGGGGGGGGACGAGGGGGGGGGACGAGGGGGGGGTCCCGCACTTTCTGACCCGCTCAGCGCTCAGGCGCCATCGGAGAGGAAAGGGCGGTCTGACGCCCGGACGCCTGCGCTCTCGATAATGCGCATTATGCACTTTCTTTATCTACAAACACTACAAACGCCACTGCTAATTACCCTGGTGTGGGGATACGTCCGGGGAAAAACCCCCTAGCCTCGTTCCGAATTCCAGAATTCCACTCCGGAAGCACAACGGCAAATATTCTCGACAGGGTCATAATAGTTCTAAACTTTCTGTTAGTTTTTTATTTCTTATTTTATTTTGAATTTTGAATTTCAAAAGGTCAGTGGGAAGTCAGTCGCGAGTTCTCACTGTATGTGAAATTTCAGAGCTTAACACAGGCAGCAAAGGCCTTTCATATGACCTTCTCTACATCATGTGGGAAGCAGAACCTCTTTAAAGGTACAAAAGGTCAGATTTTTATGTTAAAACATTGTTAAAAGACCTTTGTAAATCCCATCATTGAAAAAGGCTCACTGACATGCTGACCCTCTGCCTGTGTTTACAGTCCTTAAATTCGGGTTTCAAAATATACAGTTGAAGCACTGACACTGACTGATAATTCAAGCTCATTGGTTGAAAATTGGTTCTAATTGCCACAGCCAATGGCGTTTCAACAGGG
This sequence comes from Conger conger, assembly GCF_963514075.1. Lineage (NCBI taxonomy): Eukaryota > Metazoa > Chordata > Actinopteri > Anguilliformes > Congridae > Conger > Conger conger. The sequence continues at coordinate 4,766,851 of NC_083764.1, forward strand.
GTAAACAGTGTTGTGGTTTGAGGGTGTTTGTTGCTGCAATTCCTCTCTTGACCGTTAGGAGTCCGAAATTACCTATTGTACCTTTAAAGAAACATCTAAGAGTATCATTTTTAACCTCTTGTTCCGCTGCGAAGCGAATCAAAGCCCAGCTGGAGCTCTGTGGTTCTCTCACACCAGGCCCTGAACATGACCCCAGTCTCCAGGCTCACTGTGAGCCACTGTGTGACTATGTGTTGGTCAGAGCTGCTGTACAAGAATACAGACTGATCGACGGATTTCTCACAAGTGCTCCAAGAATCTCTCTGCATTACCAGGCCAAACAGGCTCATTTGAAGTGAAAACATGTACAAACATATGTCCCTTTTTCTGGTCATAGAGCATTCAAAGTAAATTATTGAATTTACTTTAATTATTATTGAATGAACACTGTATGAACATGTAGACCTGTGGTCTCCAACCCCTATCAAAATGTTGTGATGGCTCATCAAGAAGGTCCATATTGAGAGGCTGCCGTATTTCTCAGGACGAGTTCTAGAACGAAGGGGCATAGGTGGAAATTAGTGATCAGTGTTTAGCTCTGCCCTGGAGGCAAACGGTGAGGGTTTCTGGGCTCGTTATTATGTTTTTATGCTCTTAATAAACGTAGCACTTCAACAGAAAAGTAACAGACATGCTCGCTTGTGAATCTTCAACACATTCTGTTACTATATGACTTCCCTCTGCGGTGAGCTTGGTTAGCACAAAAAGGCGACAATAGACCTTTACAATCGTCTTAGTGAGACAGAACACCCGAGTTAGGGAACATGTAAATGTGTTTAATGCGGAAATGCCTTCTGGGACCCATGCATGTACCTTAGCCGCTAGGCTACACGCTATATGGGGAGGAGATAATGCTCTAAAAAATGAGCAAAATGCGGAGACAAGCTACTGTATCTATTCCTTGCCCATTTTTTCTCTTCTTTTTGTTTGTTGAATAATCATAATCATAATCGGTTGCCTCTGTGTCTCCCGCGTCTGAAAAGCATGACGCATCACTCATTCATGGCCGTGTATTGTGGTGGCGGTTTCAATAAGTAATGATAGGTTTGTATCACGCGTATCATGTTCAGGCTCGTGATTATCCTCTGAAAAGGGAACATTCATTATTGATTTTTCTTTTCTTTCACCCGAAAAAACAATTCATATCCAGCTGTTTCATAATTTACAAGCTCTTCCCTTTTCAAGTCAGTGTTTCTGGGTCAACCGTGAATTTCATTATGCTGCATATATATATATATATATAAGAAATGTATAAAAACTGCTATTATGTTCCCACTTCCTCACTACTGTGTGTGAGAAGTAATAAAAAAATATAAATAACCACAGAAATAGGGTTGTGTATGGAAAACATTGTTTTTGTGGTGTTTTTCCAGACACCACAATGATATCCACTAAATGAAGACACGGGGAAAGAAAACAAAACAAACACCAGCACTCAAACAAAATAAAACAGTCAATATCCTTAACTGAACTAAAATCTTGCAGACAGCACAGTTGCTGATGCTACTCTTTAAGCAAAATATTCCCAAGAGCTTGAAGTCATCACCGTACAAGTCCCCCCCCCCCCCCCCCCCCATGTTACCTTGCACTTTATTTGCACGGTTCTGATTTGCACTGTATAATACGTCACTCGGGATAAGTGACTAAATGACTGTAATGAAAGGCAAGCTTACACTTATACTGTGTACGTGTGTGTATGTGCTGGTGTGTGTGTGCCTGGTCTGAGAGTATGAGTGTGTGGTCATGGATGTGAAGACTGACACCAGGAGCACGGAACAAACTGAAAACTGAATGCGGTAAGCTCCTCCGCCATTCAACCCTGGGACTGAGCTCGACTCCGAAAGATTCATTCAGAGGGAGAGAAAACTACGTAACCATGGTTACATAACTGTAGCCTTGCATTGGATTCTACAACTGCAATGACGGATCCTTAGGGATAAATAAATTATATATAGTATCTATGAGCGTGTGAAAACAAAGTGGGAATGCAGTTGAAATTCCTCTCACAGATGCCTCCGCAGCATGCAGTACTGCACACCAGGAGAACAGGCAGGTATACGAGGCCGTTTCTCTGACTCATCACGTTTATTACAGCTTATGGCAAATGCTTTAACACTGGCACACTGTGTGGCAGCAAATTGGAATTCACTTGGAATAAACTGTGCAAATACATTGCATACATTGTAACAGTGCAATGACATTTCATAAACTCTAATACATGCTGTTATGAGCGCTTATGGCAGGGGTAATGTCATGCTTACGAACGCATAACAGAGGCATATATATTCATAGTTAATTCACATTACAATCCACATAATACTACGTAAAAAGTAGAGCATTTCCAGCAGGAAAACTTGTGTTCAGTCAGACAGTGCAGAGCACAGAAGGATCACCAGTGATTTAGTAGTCTGTTGTATTCTCAAAGCACCGTGCGTTTCCTGAAAGAAAAGCGCCGACTTTGCAGTAGCAACAAATTCCTCTATCCCAGAACCTGACAGGCTTTCAGCTGCCCTCCCGGGGAAATGTTACGCTTGTGGGTACCCCCCGACACACCCCCACACATCAGGGCACAGTCTTTACCAGGCGGGGCTGATGCTCATCTTCACTCTCCAGGGATGGAGGGGAGGGAGGGAGGGGGGTATACATTAAAGAGAAGCTTGTACTGCCAACAGCTCTTATTCAAAGACAGTCGGGGGGAAGACTGTGGGAGGAATATTTATTTTACACGAGTGGGGGTGGAGGAGAAGACGGCGATCGGGCTTGAAGGAAAATGATGATTAGCTTTGAGAGTTGCCTGAGATCTGAAGGAACTCCAGTAATTACATTCACAGTCACGGTGGGACACCGGAAGTTTCCGGAATGAAAGCAAGGTCCAGAATCAAGTCCAGATTTAAATTAAAAAAAAGACCAGTGACCCGATGGGAGACCATCCAATGATCGAGGCCGTCCAAGGAGCTGTCAGGAGAGGCCGACTAATGAACATTTTACACGCAGAATGGCAGGCTGATGAACCAATGATTAGCAGCAAAGCTGTCCAATGACCAAGACGGTCCAGTGAACCAACAGGAAATTGCCATTTAAGCATCTTTGAGTACCTTGAAAAGCGCTCTATGAATAAAATGTATTATTACTATCATTATTATTAGTGTATGGGTGAATGAGAAGCATCAATTGGATAAAGGCGCTATATAAATGCCAACCGGGAGGACTTATTCGCCTCCAGTGGTAGCCTTTGTGAAAAGGACAGGCCAGGACAGGAGCACGATGACGAATGTTTAAACAGTGGCTGTACATCCCTCGGAGACTGCTATATCATCACCCGAGCTCAGGAGCAAGTCAGCCAGGTGTGTGTTTACCTGTTCAAACAGTGAGAGCAGCCTTTGGAGAACCCACAATGCCAACAATACCAGGTATTATCTGCAATTTTCTCCTCACTGTGGAACTCGAAACCTCCCTGGCCCCAGTGGATGAACACAGAATGCTCCAATGAAACTCGCTGAACTTTAATCAAATCAAGTGCTTTCAGCTATAGTACATACAGATGGGAAATAATATGTTGTGTAAATTTGGTTATGATTAGCCAAACCACCTAGCCTGTATAATGCTTTATGTACATAGAAAGTCACTACAATACTGTATACAGTAGTATTCACAAATTAGAAATATGATTAATTTGATGTTAATTGGATGATTAAATGTATGAAGAACACTGAGGCAATAAATGATGGGCTAAATTATGAAAAATGCATGGATAAACATGGATTCAGTCAGCATGTAACATGTAACATACAAGCTTATATTTCCTGTCCACAAATCCCGTTTAGCGAGTTCACCTATCATCAAAACAAAATCTCCAAACTGTTTGCGAAGTGAAAACTAGTACAGGTCAAATCCTTTGTTTGCCAATGAAAGAGGCACACATTGATTGAATGCAGGCCATTGTTGTTGTTTTTAATCTCCTCGGCTGAATTGAAAACCGGAGGGTTCGAGATAACCACGGCGTCGGCCGGCGTTGCGCCCGCCAGACCTCAACGCCACAGCGCGCCACGGATCAGCGACTCAGCTAATTAATTTCTAATTAATTAATTTCCCGCTGACGGACGGACGGACATAAAGAGGCCGCGTCGGCATGGATGGCTGAATAATTGAAGCCCTTTTGTCACCCGATACTCCCGGCATGTATATGTATGGCTTACACGCCGCGTTCATAATTGATGAGACCCGGTTTTTCATTTTTAAAATAACCGGCTTTTCTGTCAGAACCCCGGGGGAGGAAACATAGGGGCCAGGTGAGATGTCCTTTTCCATAAACCTACTCCCGCAGGCTGCAGTGAACTCCATGAGCGTGTGAGAAGTCCGTGGTGGCCCGAGAAACAGGACTCTGAGGCTACATTCTGAACGACATCTTCCACCTCTACACACGCGCAGTTAGAAACCTCTCCGCCTTGGACGTGCATTCACGTGGACATGATTTATGACGGGTGCGTTCGTGCATGTCTGGCTGCGCGTCTGGCTCGGTCTCCACGGCTACTCATCTGATCGATGATGAAGCTCCCTGTCGTTAAACGGTCGTAATCAGGTCAGATTATCTTCTCAAATAATGGGCGATGCAATGCCCGGGCTCTTACTCAACTTTTTAATACCAAGGACAAAACATAGACCCTAGTGAGGGCGCATGGTCTGGTTTGTTTTGGCAGTATGTTGGCCTCCAGACCTGGGTCAAATATGTCATTGTTTTGCATTCAAATACTTTTCTGTGCTTTACTGATCTTTGCCTGGCGCGACTGAGCCAACCAAAAGGACCAGAAGGTGGGGTTTTTACACTGTTTGAGAGTATCTCATAGGTTCCAATACACCAGACAAGCCCAGTAAAACATTGGAGAGTATTTGGATCCAAAACAGTAATGTATTGAGCATGGTTTGATGGCCTCAGGTTATGACAGCGTTTTCAGGAGATTTACCCAATATATTCTGAATGCTTGCACAGCAAGAAATAAAAATCCATGATATCTGTAAGCAGTAATGTGTTCCTCACTGTCCCGGTAAGCAGTGCATTGCACTGGAACTGCAGTTTGACAGGCGAGGCGATTGATGGATAGCCCTGGTGAGCTACTGTACCTCCCAGGTGAGTGAACTGGTGCTCCCCATTGGCCACGTATTCATCAAACCGCAAAGACTGAGCAATTTGACCATTTATCAGCTACTGCCTAACACGCCCTCCATGCATCATGTCAGCCGTATATTAGACAAATGAAAGTGAAGTATGCTGAAATATTATGAATATGTACGCAAAATGAAATAAATCACCCATGGAATATTTATGCTAACCAGACCGTGTATTTTATGTTTGCATTTTCTTTAAAGATATTTTACATCTTGGATAAGATGAAGAATGTTACACAGATACCACTGAGCCTGGTCCTGAACAGTAGAGGGACGAGCTGCCTTTCTGTGTCACACAACTGTATGAGCAAATGATTCAAATGACTTCTGACTTCAACTGACTCCTGGTTGATGGTTTAAAGTTGAATTACAAAATCAGCAGATTCAATGGCTTTGGGACCATCTATTCACTGGTGTGTGACCTTTCATATCCTAATGCAGGGATCATTAAAATCTGGCCCTCAAATCCAAATCCAGGCCTAGTTTTCTTTACTCCTAAACAATTAGTGCCACTGGTTGGCCAGACTATCTTCATACCTGCCTCCCAGGTAAAGTGAAGGTGGAAAACCAGCAGTTCTCAGCCCTCGAGGACCGTGTGTTGATGATCCCTGTCCTAATACCTACTGCAGCTAATCCAGACCCAAAACGAGTGCAAGCCTTTTGGTTGAATGACATTCAGCAGCTCCTCACAATAAGATCTTCAGTTGGAAGATGCAGGAAGCAACATCAAAAAACAATCTGGATTGATTTATCTAGCTTCTTCCTGGAAGTGTGGAGGTATTCATTAATGAATTTGGCTGAGAAATTTACAAGAGCCAATGCCAAGGGGAACAGCGTATCCTCAAACTCAATTTCAGCTGGGAGCAAACACGTGTGCCACTGACCTGTTTGTGAAGACTTTGCTGTAGTTGAAGACCTGAATCTCCAACATCTCGTTGCCATCAATCTTACTCGCGATTGGCCATCTGAATGTCTGTGGGGGGGGGAGAGATAGAGGTACAAGTTATTGATTGACTGGTGAATGGCTCAATGAACAACATCAACCAAACAATCAGGTCAGCACCCATTCAACCAGCACGGGTCATGGTCAGCGCCCAGTCAACTAGCAGGGCTCATTGGTTTGTGACAAGATGCTAACACTGGAACGGAGCCTTAACAGATACCAGACCATGGGGCCCATCCACACACTGGAACAGAGTATTAACAGATAGCAGACCATGGACCCCATCCACATACTGGAATAGAGCCTTGACCGATACCAGACCATGGGGCCCATCCACACACTGGATTTGGATTTCAGGTCCAGATTTGATGATTGCTGCCTAAATTGGTTCATTAAACGACTCAATTTGTTATTTTAAAAGGGGAACAAACGCAACGTTCTGTTTTTTTTTTCTTCTTTTGTCGTTGAACACCTGGCACAATGGTGAAGGCCCAACTCTTCAGATCTAATGTCAGTTTGCAGTAATACTGCTGTGCGTTGATTGGTCAATGTAGAACGTTCAGGGTTTGCTGAGCATGTCGATGAGAACATGCTCAGCAACATGAGGCCAATCATAACTGCTTCAGAGAAGTGGGCAAGGCAGACAGCACGGCATAGCCAATAGGAAGCCGGGCTTGCTCTGGTGGTTGCAAGCTTTAATCCTAGTGTGGCCCTTCTGCTGTGCCCCAGAGCTAAGCACTTCAATTTTACAGCTTTAATTAGCGTCCAGCTGTACAGAAATTAGAATCTGCAACAGACCACCCGACTGCAGAATAAATCCCAGTGAAAAATACTCCACATCGCTATGACGCCAAACATTAATTAGTGGAAAACTTCATACACACAGAGGAATATACAAAGCTATCCCAAGTCATACAGAATTAGCTTGTATAAACTGTTTTCTATACCTTGCTTTGGGCATCGATTCAAATCATCAACTGCCCTCCAATTTGATTAGCAAATAAAAGTATGCCTTGGGAAAGCCATTAATCAAAGGGAGCTGTTTAACTTTGATTTCTTTCATCACTGCTCCCCGCATTGGGCTCGTGGTGAAACAACACACAGATTTTGAATTATGAATGAAAGCCAAACAGAGATGTTGATTCATTTGGCATATTAGAGGCAGTTCCTTTTCATAGTATCATGTGATTACAATACTGTGCACTGAACATTCTAATGCTGATGTAACAATCACTACTGGCAATTATGAAAGCAGAGGAGTTCTAGAACACTGACTTAGAATTCTGAAAACAAAGAACATTCCAAAGAACCCGACTTTCAAAGGGCTATTCTTTCTGCGGTCTCTAGTAACATGCGACATGACTGGGTAAATGAATAAGCAACAAGCTCATTGGATCAGGGTCCAGCGAACCAGCTGCCCAGTGTCCTTCACCGGCTTACGAGAATAGCTTTACAGCCGGAAAACATTGGCTTCAGTTTGAAATGCAAGCACGACTGGGAATAGTCACATAGCCTGTTTATCCACTGTGTTAATCGACACAGTAAAATGCATCCAAGTGCACTCTGTTAGTGTTGAATCACTGGATATTTCACTGTGTGCAGGACGTTTGACGCTTACCATCTACATTGCAGTATAAGGATAATACAAATCATAACAATATTTTTCAAAGTTGTTCTTTAATTATCATTTTTATATAATGTCTGGCTGTGATGGATTGGTAACCCGTCTAAATAGGATTCCTACCTCTCCCCCAAAGCATGGTGGGATAGGTTCCAGCCCTTGACAGTGATGGATGGTTTAATATTATCTGGTGCCATTTTGAGGAAACTGCTACTCTTTTTCCCTATATTTCAACAGGCATCATTATTACCTAATTACCCAGAGAAGCACAAGTAACTATACACTGAAAGTTGCAGATTTGGGCAAAATAGATATCCAGACTAAATTCAGAGAGAAAGACAGATAGAGTGAGGAGTGATAGATGCCGAGAGCATTTGGTAAGCTGCCAAATTTACAGTCACTTCTTCAGACGATAAATCACAGGAACTTCTTCTGTGGAATGGCAAGCTTTGCAAGCTCCATATCTAAGGAAAAAAAAGCTAGGGGGCATCTCTGTTAACTGCTTAAAGTTAAAGTTAAAAAGTTAAAAGCTAAAAGTTTAAAGTTAACAGATATTTTTGGAATGTTTTTGGAATTTTTCAACAGTCTTCTACATACCAGTTTTAATGTGTGGTTATTTGCATTACTGTCACCTTCCTGTCAGCTTTGACCAGTCTGGCCCTTCTCCTCTGACCTCTCTCATTAACAAGTTGTTTCTGTCTGCAGAACTACTGCACTGCTCTGGAGGTTTTGTATTTTTTTGTTTGTTTTTCGCACCATTCTCTGCAAACTCTAGAGACAATTGGGCGTGAAAATCACAGGAGACTCAAACCACCCTGTCTGGCACCAACAGTCACTTAGATCACATTTCTTCCCCATTCTGACATTTGGTCTGAAAAACAGCTGAACCTCTTGACCACGTCTGCATGCTCAATGAGTATATTTGTGATCTCACACCTTAAAAGAGGAAGTGAATTCTAATCCATTAAATAAGATTCTGCAAGGTAATTTGGTAAGGTACTGTAAGCAGGCAAGAGTTTACATACTCAATTATTGAGGAGCTAAACACTCTTACACAATAGGTAAGTGACAAGCTAAGTTACATAATAGGTAAGTGACCCCTCTTCAAACAGGATAACAATTTATTTGAGTTTCTGTTCACCAGCCAGGGGACTCCAGATGGACCTCAGCTACTCAGCAAACTCTGACGGCACGCTTTGATGAGACAGACATGCTGACTGATGTGATTTGATCCCGTTCCAGGAGATTAAAAAAAAAGCATTTTGCCTTTACGGTGAGTGGCAGGTGTCAGCTGGTACTCAGAGGCTGTTTAACGAGTAACCGATCTCGCTGTTTCAGCTTGGCTCCGCCTTCCGCACAATTTGGGGAAAAAAAACTCAAAACCGATTCTGTGGTGGGTGGAGTGGGGTGGACAATTTCCTTTGACATGCTTTTCTACCAGTCCTCAGGTTTAAGCCATTTCATGTTGAAGTAATGGCATGGATTAAAACCAGCTTCACTTTAAAGTAGGCATATTTAAGTATTTTAGTGTAATTAGCTTTTACGAACGTGTCTCAGATGCTTCACAGCTTTTCTCCCGGGGGGGGTGGGGTCTGATTTATTATGCGTGAGGGAGGGGTTATGATTGGACGGTTGAGTGCTGATAGGGGTGATCCATCACCCTATGGGAGAAGCAGACTCCTGCGGTGGGCATATGGCAGGGCCGTCCACACAGCCAACCAGCTGCCGGCACGCTCCACACCGCTGAACTCGGAGAAAAGCCCCCCCACAGCCCGGAGAAACACACCACCACGGCTAATTACACATCAATCCCCCCACGGACGTTTAAAAAGTGGGAAGACGCAGTGGGAAGTGGCTAATCGGCTTCCCCTACCAGCACAGCTGCTGCTGGTGTCGCCCACGGTGCAAAACAGGGCACAGCTCGAGAGGGAAACAAAACAAACAAAACAAAACAAATTTGAGAATGTTTAGCTATCTGGAACATTCCGGATAGATCCCTAGTCACACGTTACAAGGTTTGTGAATCGGCATTAACTATTGTAGTTGTTAATCATGAATTAATGATGGACAAGTACATTAATCAAGCATTAAATTAGTTGAACTTTTCATTTGTGAACAAATAACGACCATATTTGTTACATGATATTCATACATTAGCAAACCATAGGATACGTATAATTTGTAAACCATTAACAAATACATGAACTGACTTTTTCATTCCAATATGAATTGGTGATAACTAATGTAGTTCTTAACATGAATTAATGATGTACAAATACATTAACAGGGCTGCACAGACTAACTTCCCAGTCGTAGTTAGTCACCAATTCATGGAACCTTATTGTGAAGTGTGACCAGATCATTCACCCAACCTGTGTTAAAGCAGGGTTCCGGATAGGCTCTGTCAATGTCACAGGAGAATGTTCCGGGGATGTTGCATACAAACCTACCGGCAACATCCCCAGATGGTTAGCAATGCTGCAAATGGAAAGTGTTGAAATGGCAGATTTCTTTAACGCTGCAAGCATTTCTGATGACTCAGACATAACATGAATTTTCATTTTCAATTCAGTTTGAATTACTTTTTTTTTTTTTTTTTTGCTGGGGTAACAAAATAAATGATATTTCAAGACCTTTCAAAGCAATATTCCTCCAGACTTAGAGATAAGGAACTTTCAGGGAACTTCACAGTACATCAGTGCTTGAAACATTTACAAGCAGGTACAAAAAAAAAAAAACATCTGCTGTCACGGGCAAGATAGAAGAGCAGCATGTTCCGCAAATTGTTCCTCAGTCGAAATAATGCGGAATAATTATCCTTTCTCCCAGACCGAAAAGATCTATGCGTCTTTGGCTGGAGGGGAGGAACCATTAGCAAATTCCCCCCCTCGTGTCTCACTGACAGCCCCACTCAGATCATCCCGGGAGTACCACTGAGTGCGTTAATCAGAGGCCTGGGTGAGACACACAATCGCTTAGGATTCGAATCCTTTTCTACGCTTTGTACACGCCTGGCGTGATCGCTTCGTACATGTCTGGCGTGATAGAACCTATGAAATACTGTCAGAAGAGGTGCAAACCCCTTCTGGAGCTCCCGGGCTCCTCAATCGCAGCAGGCAAGATCAATCGAGCACAGAGAAGTCTTTGAGTCCTAAACATTGACATATTTGACCCGGGTCTGTTAAGTACCGTGACCGGCGTGGGATTTGTAAGGGGTTGGTAGTCTAGGGAGGACCGGTTTGGGAGGGGGGGTTGGCAGGACATGATGGATGGGGCGCTACTCAGCCAGGCTGGGGCGGGTGAGCAGGGGGGGATACCGCCCGTGTCGTGTTAACGGGACCGGCCGTAATCGCACACAGATGGTGATGCCACGGCGCGGAACTGCGGAAACCCAACCCGGCGATCCCCGTCTCCGAAACGAGCCCAACCCGGCGGCGCGCGGCAGGGACCCCCGCAGGTCATCAGCCAATCAGGCGAGACGGCGAGGTGATCTCAGCCCTTAAAGAGCCGCTCTGTCATTTCCGCGGAAACACGCTCTGCAGCGCAGAGAGACGGTTTACGTATCCATTTAGACTGCGTTCCACACCCTTTCAGAAATAAAGACACAGTGGAGGTAATTTTTTGTTCTTCAAGGATGAAATTACCCAAACAGTCATGTTCTCTGTGCTGGATAAATGAGCACATTTGATACAAATGAATAATATATTCCTTGCTAGGGCTACAGTTTTATGTACCTATAAGGGTACCGGCCCAGCAACAAGCATTTGTACATTTATTTCTGAGAGTGTGTGTATTGCATATTGACATATTTCCGAGAAAGAGCACACATCATTCTGCCCTGCATCATCTGTCCTAAGGGGGGAAATCAACCTTGGTGATGAAAAGTCATCTTTCGCAAATAGGGCAAAACATTTACCATGCCATAAACTCGATATTGGAAGTGATACAGAAAAGCCACTGTGGCGTTATTGAAACATACACACACACGCAAACACACACCCCTTTCATCAGGCCCTTGGGTGTTCTTCAGTCTCTGTGTTGCACCATTATGTTATTGACCACAGTAAATCTGTGTGACAGAAATATCAATAACCCAGTGCTGACATTGATATAACAGAGAGGAAATTACTGGGTGAGTTCTGCAGAAAGGCTGTGGGGGTTTCTGCAGAGGGACCTGTGACATCACAATAAAATCGGCACGAAAAGGAACTTTGAACACAGAGGCGGTGTTCCGCTCTGCTCTGCCTCTCTGTGATTAGAATGCTCCCGACAGAACATTCTACTGCTGATGTAACAATCACTGCTGGTAATCGAAAGCAACCGAGTTCTAGAACACGGTCTTGGAATTTTATATATATATATAAAAAAAATGTTTTCCATAAAACTGACACAAAGGCTTATAATAAGTGCTGCAATTTCTCAATGTGGACAGAGCGCTTTTTAATGAGGGTGCTGTAAGACTGCGGCTCTGTGGAGCTGGCCTTCCACACTCATATCCCTTTCACAGCTGCACAATAACTGGCAACATAACAAAAGAAACCATTCACAATACTTCTCAATATTGTGCCAATCTTAACCTGCCATATGCAGTCATCCACACCCACAGTTCTTCACAGTCGTGTTCCCCGAGGCGATACAATTAAGCTCTGCTTGGTGCGATCTAGCAGAACCAGGGTCGTTAAGTCACCGTGTTCAGCCCCATTACGTTGGAGGAAACACCATAACTGTACTTTATGTTTCTGAATTCCCCCCCAGGGGGAACAAAGTTATTCCGTTCTATTCTATGGTATCGCTGATGTTGTCATAATGATATTTTTCCACCTCCAAAAGCAGGTGATTTCATAAATTTGTTTTCTCACAATATATCCTCCCCCCCTCTCTCGCCTTCCCCAACATACACTGATATATCCATCATATTGACTTATCCAATAAAAACCCAGCGTCTCCCCAAAAATTTTGGCTCTAAGTTCTGGGCTGCCCCTGGCCTGGGGCAGGCGAGGAGGATGGTGCTTTGTTGTCATGGTAATGGACCCGGTACCGGTTAGTCCAGGGGTCAGCAACCCCGGTCCTGGAGACCTGCAGGGTGTGGCTGGTTTTAGTTTTCACCTTAAAATCAGCGACCGATTCCGACCCACGAAACCAGGTGAGGTGAGTTATCTGTGTAATTAACTGCTTTAATAGATCCATTAAGTGCTGAGTAACAACAAAAACCAGCACACCCTGTGGCTCTCTGTAGGATGTAGCGTACAAGACGGGTGCAATTCCCAGGCAGGACATTGCATCTCATCCACTCACTAAAGTCTTGCCACATAGAATAGCCCAATGTACACAAAAGACATGCGTCTTAGCACACGCTTACATCCGAAGCATGCAGTACGAATGAATGCATGCATTTTTCAGGATATGTAGTACCCTGGGATCAAAGCCAAAACATTTGCATTGATATTGCAATGCTCTACCAACTGGGCCACAGGACTACTGTACATTACATCACCTCTCATTTCAGTGCTGATTCAACTGATTCAGCTGTGCCCATTTCAGTACCGTCCTTCTCAGCACTACACAGTCATAATGGTTTTTATTGTCACACTGTTGCCACAGGCACTATGGGTTGTAAAAGTCCTAAATAAATGTATATGGACAAGAAACAACAGCCTCTTATAAGAATGGAAACACATCTATGCATAACTGTGTCTGGACCGTGCCAAATTGTGTGCTTTGTTAAGCCAAGGTCACACTTATAGTTCTAACAATACACACTTCAATCAGTGCTTTTATCTAGATTTATCCATTAAACCAAGTAGCCAATAGAATGTGTGACCACCCAATGGAATATATAAATTGCATTGCAAACAAATATAGAATTGATTTTACCATATGTTTTCATATCAGCAGGATAATTGCTGCTGGTTTTATCTTTTGGGCATTGGCCAGATTCCTGTCGCCCCTTCCATTCAAACAGCTTTTATTGCAGGCGGACTTTGCTATTCCTTTCTGCAACACCTTGTTCTGAGGAAGAAGCATGAATGAGATGCACCACGCGATACATAACTGGAATGGCGAGCCGATCCTTCTTTGAGGGGTGCTGTTTGTGCATTCATTAAGCCCCTGACTGTACAACATGTTTATATGAGTGCATTTCACTCTGCATAAGGAGAGTGCTTTGCTGTGGCCCAGGCTCAGTGACACTCACTGGGGGAGTTACATCTTGTTGAAATGTAAATGTATTAATTGAGCAGCAGTCTTAAAAACACAGCAGCACGTGAGCACACAGGCCAGCTCAGCCTCAAGACTTATGCCTGTGGATTCCCATGGGGGCGATGTTGTGAAATACACGCTAGAGCAGGGCTGCCCAACCCTGCTCCTGGATATCTACCGTCCTGTAGGTTTTTACTCCGACCCTAACAAAGCACACCTCATTCAATAGCTAGAGCAGGGCTGCCCAACCCTGCTCCTGGAGATCTACCGTCCTGTAGGTTTTTACACCAACCCTAACACAGCACACCTCATTCAACAGCTAGAGCAGGGCTCCAACCCTGTTCCTGGAGATCTACCATCCTGTAGGTTTTCACTTCAACTAGATCTCCAGGAACAGGGTTGGGCAGCCCTGCTCTAGCTGTTGAATGGGGTGTGCTTTGTTAGGGTCGGAGTGAAAACCTACAGGAACAGGGTTGGGCAGCCCTGCTTATTTCTGTCTGTGTGAGCTGTCCATGGTGCTGAAATGTTGTTTTACACTGTAGAGTAGGGGAGACCAACCATGGGTCATGGAGGGCCAACAGTCTACTGGCATTCGTTACAACTGATCACAACACCTGCTGGAGCAATTTAGTTATCTGTTGTCTCCGTTGCTGTTTTTTACTCGGGTTTAAAAGAGGGAGTACAAACATACTTATTTGGGGTGGTGACTACTTTGACTCATTTCCTCGTTCATTCCATTTGCCACCTAGTGGTGAAATGCGGTCACTGTAACTGCATTTGTTAAGCTAATTATAACCCAAAAACTTGCGATATGGCTAAGCCAATTTTAGAAATTAGGTCTCATCTAAAGCATATGGCAGTAATGAGAACGAAAGAATTGCTGTCCAAAAGATCCTGTGACCATTAAGAATTTTGAGTAAGCATCACCTTGTGTGCTGGACTTACATCCAATCATATATTAATTGTACCCTATCTGACATGTTTAGTTGTTTGTCCTTTGACCTTTGCATGACCGTTAGCATTAAAATACTGCATTTTACTGATTTACCTTTTCATTATTAATGTCACAGCTGCTTTCTTCACAGTGTTCCACTTTGGGCTTAAACCTGCAACCTCTACATCGCAAGACTCAGCCCTATACTATACTATACTGCACTATACTATACTATACTATACTGCATTACCTACTACACTGCTGCATTTTGCACATCCGTGTTTGTGTCTCTCTAGTGAAAAGAGCAGGACTGTAATGTAATGAAGAGCTATTCATCCATTTCAGCACAGAATGTAATGAGCATCTAGCTGCCAATCTGTTCCTGCCATTTGGTGGTGATAATGATTGCTTCCCATATTCCGGGAAAGAAAAAAAAAAGAAAAAACATGTTTAACGAAGCTATTATTTATGAAATATTGATTATTCAAAATCAATGAGGGCTGAAGTGGGCTATACCGGTATAAACAGCAGGTTCTGGTAATTTCTCAGCTAGGAACTTATTCAAATGTGTCTCACAACATTTTAAATTAATTCATGTTTTTCAATGATGAAGGCAGCATGCCGAAACATTTGGATCTTTAAGCTTCAGCTAAAAATGCTGCAGAGCTTTCCAGCACATAGTGATTCAACTCTCTCAGGGCTACAGAATTTCTTCAATGAGGAAAAAAGCCACAGACTAAACCACAAAAGTAAAAAAATTTAAAATTAAACCGGTAACAACTGGATTCCTCAGAGAATTAATCCTAAAAGAACGTAAAGTGCTGGCTTTGAGACTCAAGGACCGTGCCTGCACGGTGAGAAGCTGAAATGGAAATGAGGTAGGTTGTAATGGCGTGGGCAAGGCAGTGGGTGGATGCCTTTTATTCTCATTGTGGCCCCGAAATCAAAGAGCACAGAGAGGCGTTTAGACAGACCCGCCGGGGAGACCGGCCCTCCAGGAGCCGGAGAAAGGGAGAAACTCAGAACCTCCGCTTGTGAAATAAAGCAAACGCTCGCCTCAGGACCTTCCTCCAGAGCATACAGGCGGTGTCGCACACAGTCTGCGCTGTGCAGGCAAATACGGGCTATTCTGAACGCAGTGACACGGTCAATCTTCACTTTATAAAATCATCAAAATAATTAGCGAAGCTTTAGCCACCAGAATCGAAACAGTCACCCCAATCTTAATTCATCCCGACCAAACTGGATTTATCAAAGGACGACATTCATGAAACAATATGCACAGGCTATTTAATTTAATTAATGTCAACAATCAACATAGTTTAAAAGCAATAATCACTTCCCTGGAAGCGGAAAAACCTTTCATAGAGTTAACTGGACATTTCTATTCGCAACATAGCTAAATTTGGGAAGAATCTTTACTTTATAACTGCCAGCTCTGGCCAGCAGACCAGCTGGTGGTGTTGGGCTGGCAATGGTTTCGCACAGGGAGGCTCGCCTTGCCACGATCACAGGGAGGCTCGCCTTGCCATCCTGTTACAGAGGCTCCAACGGCTATTTCCTCTAAATTATGCAAAATTCACTGCCTTCAAGAGGGTGGGGGGCTTTGGGTATGGGGGAGGGGGGCGCTGATGAGGATTCTCAACCACATCAGAATTCCCAACTTCCCAGCTTGACGCTTCCATTCGAAAACACTTCCTGTGAATTATTGAAGAGGAGATCCTCCCTATAGCCGCTGGGACAGTGGGGGGGGATCCTCCTCTTTTGCGGATTACAGGAAGCCTGGGGGTGGATGGGGGGGTTCTGCCATCTCCCCCAATAACACACCGAGCGTGATTAACACACACACTTAACTCCTGACCTGCAGGCTTCTGCTGGTCACAGGAGGCCCATCCTCAGTCATGTGACCCCCGCTGTGACTTCATCCTGTCTGTAGAAACGGCTTCGCGGCTGACTCAGGTTATTCATTTTTTTTACATTAGCTGGGAGCCATTTTAACCCAGCCTGCTTTACCAATACAGCACATAGAGCACTGAGGAGTCGGAGAAAAGTCACTGAAATGTGCACCATTCAACCTGTCCAGATCGCGGATGAGTTTGACTTGAAACTCCCCATTGCTCCAACATTATTACACAATCTCAAAATGTTAGCAGGAGAAACATTGATCAATCTGCCAATCTTCAATTTTGTGAAGTGCTGCTTACTAACAGGTTGTCAAGGTTGAGCGCAACGCAGGCTGCAGTTAGATTTAACCTACACACACACACACACACACACACACACACATACACAAGCACACCCCAAATAGCTTAAAAGTTGAGGAGAAAGTTAGACTGAGTGTCTGTGAGCGTTTAAGCGCTGCTCCTAACACTGAAGTGGAAGCACTTACAGTACGTTCTCCCGCGATTGCGGAAGTCGCAGTGGTTAAGTGCATCTGCTCTCTGGATGTAATGTGATTTCCCGAGGCTGAGCGTCCACTCTGCTCCTCCTCCTGAGACAGCAGGTTTACAGGATCCCACAGCTCACACAGCACCATCGCTGGCGGCCATTTTGTCCTGTAAGGCTCCTGTCCTGAAGCTAAAACTAGACTTTTTCTCCAGCAATGTCTGTACAGGCCTATAGGGGGCAGTCTTTTCTCTGGACCATACAAACACCAATCCCCAGCACTGGTAACATTGTACACCAGGGTTCCTTAAACTCTTTGCACACAGTCCAAGTGAAAATACATGTTATACATGTTAACATGTTCATTTAAATGACGATTATGTTGATGATTCAATGACTGTTGAACGTTCTGTTTGAGAATTTTTGTTCAATAAAAAAAAAGATTTTGAAGTACTTTTTTTTTTTTATATAGAAAAATGATCAGTGACCACACTGGTAAAATTAATTTTAAAATCAATTCATTGCAAATTCCATTTCACTCATTCTAAAGCAGCCTGACAATGAACACTATCCCAGCAGTAGTGAATAGCAGCTACATTCACAGATGATTTGACACAAACTTTGATAGGACATAACGAGTATAAAATTCTGCTTTTCCATGATATTGATATGAACAGTCAGCCTGAAATGCACCAATGGGAGAAACTGGCAGGGAAATTAGCCCAATCACAGGAGGCCTGGAGATTCAGCTCATTTCTTCAGCTCGACAGCCGCGTTTCCTGTGAGTGCATCCCAGGGCTACAGCAGTGCTGCCTTCAGAGGCTAGCGTCTCCCAGCTCACAGCGCTACGCTGCTTCAGAGGCTAGCCTCTCCCAGCTCACAGCGCTACGCTGCTTCAGAGGTTAGCGTCTCCCAGCTCACAGCGCTACGCTGCTTCAGAGGCTAGCCCCTCCCAGCTCACAGCGCTACGCTGCTTCAGAGGCTAGCCTCTCCCAGCTCACAGCGCTACGCTGCTTCAGAGGCTAGCCTCTCCCAGCTCACAGCGCTACGCTGCTTCAGAGGTTAGCGTCTCCCAGCTCACAGCGCTACGCTGCTTCAGAGGCTAGCCTCTCCCAGCTCACAGCGCTACGCTGCTTCAGAGGCTAGCCTCTCCCAGCTCACAGCGCTATGCTGCTTCAGAGGCTAGCCTCTCCCAGCTCACAGCGCTACGCTGCTTCAGAGGCTAGCCTCTCCCGGCTCACAGTTGCTCCGCTGTCTCAGCCTCCATAGCCATCACGGACCGAACTCTGCCTCAGAGAATCCCCCGAAGCCGGGATCAGCACTGAGAGTCAACTAAGGTTCCCTGACTGCAACATCGGACACAAAAAAATCCATTTCGACAGGAAATAAAATAAATAGCTAAACGACCCCCTCATTCTCACCTTTTATGTGCTCCTAATTAAAGTGAAGTCTGTTCCATTCCCAGAAGCAGCGTCTAAAGCGGGTTTATAAATATAGTTTTGGCACAAAAAAGGCTTTGCCTCGTTATTTTAAACTCCTTTCTAAAACGGCGTTCCAAAACAGAGAGAATTAATTGGATGTTTTCTCCCAGAATCAAAGAAGGCTCGACCTAACCATAACATGGTGTGTGTGTGTTTGGGTGTGTATGTGTTTGGCTTGTGTGTATGCGCGCGCGCGTGTGTGTGTGTGTGTGTGTGTGTGTGTGTATGCATGTTTGTGTGTGCGCGTGGGTGTGTGTGTATGTATGTGTGTGCAAGTTTGTTTGTGTGTGCATGTGTGTGTATGTGTGTTTATGTGTGTGTGTGCATGCGTGTGCGTGGGGATGTTACTGTACGCCTGATCCTAACACAAGCTAATCCTAAATTATGAATCACGGACACTTTCCATTTCAGCACAACCCTCTGTGACACCTGAAGCACGACAGAACTCATTTCAGCACACAGACTTACGAAAGCCCTGGGACTAGAGGCTAGGCCTCGGGGATAGATGGGGGATCATAGACGGATAGGGGAGGAGGAGACGAGGGCTCAGTCAGGTAAACATCAGAGACAGTGGGGCACGGAGTGTGACACAGAAGACAGTTCAGCTTTCTGGCAGCTGCAATATAACAGGCCCATGAGCACTGGTCCTCAGGGTGCAATTCACCGCGTACCGCACTCAGACAGGAGAACGAGGGAGGAGGAGAGAGAGAGGGAGTGGCGGAGATAAGGAGGAGAAATAAAGGAGTCTGTGTGTGCGTCGGAGAGAGCGAGGGAAAGAGAATGAGCGAGAGATAAAGAAAAGAGCGAGAGAAGGAGAGAGCGGGTGAGAGTGAGAGAGGGGTTGATGGAGAGAGATAGAGAGGGAAAGTGAGAGAGCGAGTGGGGTGAGAGCGAGTGAGTGAGAGAATTAGAGAACAGGTGAGAGGGATAGAGTGATAGAGAGAGTGGGTGAGAGAGTGGTAGAGTGAGAGGAAGTGATAGAGGGGGAGAGAGAGAGAGAGAGGATGGTAGTGATAGAGTTAGAGAGAGAGGATGATAGTGATAGAGTTAGAGAGGATGATAGAGTGATAGAGTTAGAGAGGGTGACAGAGTGATAGAGTTAGAGAGAGTGATAGAGTGATAGAGTTAGAGAGAGTGACAGAGGGAGACAGATATCAGCTGCCTCGTAGGAGCTCCACACAGCTGGAACCCTCCCCTCCCTCACGGTCTCCACGGCTGCCTTCAGACCCAGGGTCCACCCCCCCCCCCCCAGAGTAACGCTCCTCTTAACAACCACCACAATAATCATAACAATAACCCGGCGTCAGCTTAACCGCCTCCAGCCCCAGCCACGGCTCAATAAGGCGTTATCTCTGTGGGCCCTGTCGTGGGCAGAGCAGCAGGGCGCTGGATAGGTGCAATAGCAGCTCTGAAAATGCCCTGCGGCCGACTGAGATTAAAGCCACTGAAGCTGAACTGGTCGCAAGCGGAGCTTTTTTCATTAGGAGTCTTAAGGCCCAAAGACAGGAAGACAGGAAGGATGGAAGAGGGGATGAAGAGGAAAACAAGCCTCGGATGGAGTGATGCTTTCCCCTCTCTCACTCCTTTTTAACGCGTTAATGTCCAAAAAGTGTACCTGATATACATTCACTGAGCACTTTATTAGGAACACCTACTTATTCATGAAATTATCTAATCAGCCAATCGTGTGGCAGCAGTGCAATGTATACCATCATGTAGATACAGGTCAGGAGCTTCAGTTAATGTTCACATCAACCAGCAGAATGGGGAAAAATATGATTCAAGTGATTTTGACCGTGCTCAAGTGATTGTTGGTGCCAGACAGGGTGGTTTGAGTATGTCAGAGTATGTCTCCTGGGATTGTCAGGCACAACAGACTCTAAAGTTTGCAAAGAATGGTGCGAAAATAGTGGGATGTTAAGTGAAATCCGTCACTTAACAGTGCAACTGAAAACACAGGTCTTACTCAGGGTGCAGTGGGGGAGGTCGGAGTCATTCGGGGAAGTAATTAGCCTGCCTTCCTGGTTATGCCCAAAACAAAGGAGCCAAACCCTCCGCTATCAGCGTGAGAACAGTGAAACAGCACGATCAAAGTACTCCCCCGGATCCCCATGAAAATGGCTCATTACCCAGTTCCCGAAAACCATGTTCCCCAACACACACCGTGCCACGACGTCCGACCGGAACACTGGGAAATGTGACCCCTCATGTATGCCCAGTGCAGTACCATATGGAAAAACCCGGAATGCAATAACAGTGTATTGCCCTGGTAGATTGCAATCGACTGTAGTGTAGTAAAACTCTATTCTACCCCAGGGACCGCATAGAGTAAATTACTTTTCACTCTATGAGCCACTGTATTATGCAATTAGTCCCACTATTAAGCTGGGAATTCAGCATAATAGCCCAATTTTTTTAATTGTAGAAATAGTAAAGAATATATATTGTACTTTTTACAAGTACCAATATCATACTTATTTTGTAATACAGGGGAAATTAGTGCAAGATGGTAATTACCTAATCGGAAGAATTATGCAAAAATGTCCTCCGTACAAGAATTCCCTATAAGGAATCAAATCATACTCCACCCCTGCTGAATTTTATAAACTGCATTCACGGCTGAAAATGAGTCTATGACCATGGGGAAAACAGAAGGGCTAGATCGGCTTCACGCCCAGGAGGAAATCTACAGGCGCTGTCAGTCCTTACACTGATCTTTAATCCAACCCTTCTCCTCAAGCCTCCCATCGACTGAATGCACCAGAGACCAGACATAATCTCCCAACAAGAGATCACCTGGACAGGGGAACAGCAGCCTGTCTGCTCCTGAGACAACAGCAGCCTTTAATACACCGTACATGAACAAACCAGCGTTCCTGAGGCTGTAGGCTGTTACCAAAATCAGCCACAAAACCAGCAAACCAGACCACAAAAACCCCACAATCTCAGGGATAAGTCCAGGTATCCAAAATTTCAAGGATCAAATTTCACAAATGTACCCTGAATGTATAGTATTGTTCTCTTTGGGTACAGATGAGTATGTTTTCCAAGCAAGGGGTACAATGTTATGTACCTATTGGGTACTGCCCGAATGACAAGCATTTGTATCTTTATACCTTTATTCCTGAGAATGGAACGGTTGGGATTCCCAGCCCCTTGTTTACTCCTGGCGCTCCTTGTGATCCATTCTACATCTCTTACTTTGGAGTTGCATCAGCGTTTCCGCTGTAATATGGTGCTGCTTAGACAACGGCTTTTATTATTTATTATTTACATATCACACTCTCGCAGGTGAAAGAGAAAACGCATACGGTGGGTGCCGTGCGAACGTATTTGAAGGGTGACTCAGTTTTTGGTCTCAGAACTGGCCAAGAAATAACTGCACCACCAATTGTTCTATTTCTTTTGCTCCGCTAAAGATCATCCATGGATGTAAATACCCTCAGGCTCCAGCTGACGGTCAACACCCTAACCTCGTATTCACTGTTTTATTACTAATTCAGTGTGCTGGAGTGCAGAGCTAAAACAATAAAAATGTTACGCACAGCTTGGTAAGTGCTCGATAAGAACAAACTGCAAAGGGTTAATGAGGGGCGCAATGCATCTTTCCTGCTGAGAGGGGAATTATGGGTAATAGGGACGTATGACACAGAGCACCTTTGCAGTTACAGCGGCTGTTTGTTAGGAAGGCATCATCCCCGAACACCCCATTACTAAACTCAAAAGAGTTTTGAAAACCGTTTGTTGTTTCCCAGGAGTCCTATTTCCACTGAACTCTACAATAAGTCAGAATGCCGTGCTATAACAACAATAAATAATTCTATATCCTGTCAATTAAACGCTTTTCCCTCCCTCAATGCAACTGGAGCAGGGAAAACCAGTCTCACAGGAAAGGGTGTGCAAGCAGAGGTGAGTAGCTTTGCATTAGAGAGCAGACAGTCTTTTGGAATGTTATTTTGTTCAGAATTCAAAGTCCGGGTTCTAGAACTCCACTGCTTTCAGAGTCACCAGCAGTGACTGTGACATCAGCGTTAGAATGTTCGTCTGAAAACATTCTAATGACATACATCATGAGGGGTCAGAATGCCGCCACGTCTCATTTTAACAAGGGGTTAGGGGGGTCTGTGAACCCTGGAGAGCACTGACCTCGTCGAACCTGGCCTCGTCCTCGCAGTTCTCCAGCGCACGCGTGTAGAAGGACAGCCCTGTCGGACGGAACAAAGACAGCACATCAGCTCAGCGGTAATTAAACACTGCAAATACACTAACCCCCTAAACACCTTCCGTTAGTAATGTTCCGTCAGTTTGGAGGACAGTGGTCGAGAATGGGCTCTGAAGATGCGCATGCCAGCCCCCGCCTCTCTCTTCACTGTGTAGTGACACCAGCAGGGCTGCAAAGAGACTACAGACTAAACAACATCATCCAAAAAACATCTGTGAATAGGAGCATGAGTCAGATTTGCCTTGCCCATATCCCAACCATGCTCATTATGAACTACAACTCAGCCCTGATGCTCATAACTCCGACTCCGATGTCATGAATACCAGCCTCAAGCTCCTTTAATGACGTTTAGCATTAGTCAAGCTGAAGAGCCTTCACTGTGCAATACTATCAAGAAACAATAACTGCCTGATCCCCTCTCCCTCCCCCCCTCTCTCCCCCTCTCTCCCTCTTTCTCTCCCTCTCTCTCTCCCTCCCCCCCCCTCTCCCTCTCTCTCTCCCTCTCTCTCTTCCTCTCCCTCTCTCTCTCTCTCCCTCTTCCCCCTCTCTCTCTCCCTCTCTCTCTTCCTCTCCCCCTCTCTCTCCCTCTCTCTCTCTCCCTCTTCCCCCTCTCTCTCTCCCTCTCTCTCTCTCTCTCTCTCTCTGATCCCCATGGGGTGGGGGAGTACAGTCATGAACAGGATCACTCAGGGACTTGTTTCAGTCGGGATCCCAGTAATAATTTATTCTCTGAAGACCCAGCAATTAATGCTTGTCCCCAGTAGGGGACATGAGCCTTAATGGTCTTAATCTCAAGAACAATTTATTTATTACATTACATTACAGTTATGTAGCTGACACTTTTATCCAAAGCGACTTACAGTTAGATTAGATTAAGCAGGGGTCAATCCCCAATGTGGGGTTAAGGGCCAAGCTTAAGGGCCCAACAGTTGTACCGTAGCCACTAGGCTATAGGCTGCAAATATGTGGCTAAAGTTCAGTCTCTCAGATTTAATTTGAGGTGATTCACATTCGGAAAATACCTGAGGGAAAAAAAGAAAAGAAAACTGTCTCATGTGTGCAGTGCTAGACCAAGTGGAACAGAGTCCATTACTGTTGCAGAAGTAATCATTGCACCTTATTTCTTCAGACAGGCAGATTCACATTCCAGTGATATCCTCTGACGATTATTCAAATTCTCTCTTCTACTTAAAAGCAGACAGGTAATATCCTCAGTGCAATACCATTACAATATCACTTTACACATTACCTTCTAACACACTGCCACGCACTGCATTATACTGCCTACTAAAAGTAGCACATAAGAAAACGGCTGGATCAAAACAATCTCATTTTTCATATCACAGACAGAAGGGCCCCAGAAATCGTGTTGGACCAAATTTTATAAATTAGTTTTCATGGTAAGATGATTTTAAATGTCAGTGCAGTAAGAGCTCATCTTCATGTTGTGCTGTGTACACGTAATTATGTGTAACTGATAAGTCTTCTATTTTGTCAGTAGTTTTCATTTTTTAAATGAAATCCAACAGTATTAAAAACACTGTGACAAATATAATATCAGCCAATCGTTTGTGGTCGTTTGCGCGCCTACAGTAAACACAAACACAGGTGATAACAGGTGATTGACCAGATGGTCAATTCCTAAGATCTGCCAATGCACTTTTTCCCCGTGTAAGACCAAAGACCTGTGTCCCACAATCCCACAAACCACAAGGCATTCAATAAAAAGAAAATAATATCTTTGAAAATAGTTTCACTGCAACATTTTTTGTCATCCAAGACACTTGTATCATGTCCAAAAAAATTTTTTTTCTTTGCTCTGCCACAGTTGAAACATTCAGATCTCTACAGGAGGCCTCGTATAGAAGAGTTTCCCACCCAGCTCAGGTGTTTAGTGCTCAGGTACCGATCGTGCGGCTCAGATTTTCCCAAACCTTTTCACTCTGAGGTTCCCCTGAAAATAACCCACGCGTGGGCGAGTTGCCCATCCTCATTACCAGACGGATAAAGGTCCAACACCCACTCCATACTGTACCACACTGCCAATTCTGCACCCCACCATGTTTACATACATCTCAATACAGAATGCCCACAGGCTGTGGATCTGCTGCACATTAAATCCCTCTTCAGAACAATTCCATCAGTTACAATCATCATAATATTGCCTCTTTAGTACAACATAATGAGTTACCGTGATCATAATACTCCCAAGAGCATGTAAACTAACATTTTTATAAACCGGGTTTATTATATCCAAGGAACAATGTCATATCAGAAGGAACAAATGTATTCGCTTTGCAGAGGACTGTCCCCAGTGCAGAGATTTGAAAATTCGTGAATTCTCAAATCCCTGCGCTACATGTTACTGCACAGTTCCGGGAACTCACTCTGATAGAAACTTATCTTCCTACACCGGGGGCAGTCGAGGTGAAAACCGGCTGATTAGCAGACAGCCCTACTGTATCTGACAGCTGTTTCTGGTACACGCAGAACGTTCCGGACCTGTCAACAACCGGTACTTTCCCGGGACCAGGAGGGCGGGGACGAGCAGCTCGAGCAGCACAGTGTGAGCTCAGAGTGCCGCACGCCTCAGCCTTCTCCTCCTGCGTTTCACACCTAAAACGCCCGCAAAACATTCACCAAGAGCGCTGACATAGGTTTTTTTTTTTTTTTTCACAAATCTCAATAAAATACCAGGAAACAAAAGCTGAAATTTGGATCTGTCATCTCACGTGCATCTATCGACCTCAAACTCAATTGTCTCCAGTCTAAACAGCAAAAACAAAGGAATTCTGAATTGGAACCCCTTGCTGTTCCAATACTCGTGGAGGGGACTGTACATGTTGCTACATGACTAATCTCAACACCAGCAGGACACGCCATTGTATCAGTTGCCCTGACACGACTGACACAAGGCACAAGCCATAAGGCTGACATTGGCCCTTCACTAACGCACGCCGTGGGGAAACGGGAGTGGCTCTCTGACGTGGGCGGGCGTCGTGTCGAGCCCGGGACGACTCAGAAGGTCAGGCGTGGGTTTCTCAGGCCGGTTATGAGCCCTTAATGTCACAAGGTCCAGACATCAATCCGCCAGCGGAAAGAGGAGGTTGCTTTAATGGGTTTTAAGCATTTTCTAACTTAAAGACCTCTATAAAATCACTGTATAATATCACAATATCATAGTATATACATTCTTAGTTAATGATGCATAATACCTCTTTTCACTTTGTAGAACTTTTGCCTACTGACATACAAACTGTTAGTGTTGGCTCTGTTAGAGACGAGTCAATTAGAGTTAATTAACTTCTAATTTGCTTCTGAGAATATAAACCCTCTGTATTTATTGTAACAAAGCTGTGTGCCTTGGTTTTTAATACCCGTCAGCTTTTTTACTTCATTCTCTAATATACCTATTAATATTTAATATTTAACTAAATCCATATGTATACAAGACACAGTTTGAGAGAGAGAGAGAGACAGACAGAGACAGAGAGAGAGAGTACAGAATTCCCGCTCCTGTACCAAAACACAGAGAGAGTACAGAATTCCAGAACACAGAGTACAGAATTCCAGAACACAGAGCACAGAATTCCCGCTCCAGTACCAAAACACAAAGAGAGTACAGAATTCCAGAACACAGAGTACAGAATTCCAGAACACAGAGCACAGAATTCCCACTCCTCATAGGGGGCTGAGCTATCAACCCCTGCTTCACATTTAATTCCTGTATCACCGGTTACCCTGAGCCACATGCAAACACCACACACCGGCCGAGAGAGAGAGAGAGAGAGAGAGAGAGAGAGAGAGAGAGAGAGAGAGAGAGAGAGTGAGAGAGAGAGAGATATGTATAGAGAGATAGAGATTGAGGAGAGAGAGACAGAGAGAGAGATGGAGGAGAGGGAGAAAGAGTGAGAGAGAGAGAGAGAGAGAGAGAGAGGGGGGGGGGGGATGTCCCACTACCGTTTCAGCAGATATACAAAAACACAGGATTGTTATTCTTACGGAGGGGGTACTGCACGATTAACTCCCGCATGCAGACCCTCCCCTGGCAGGCTGAAGATATGTAGAGGACCGACAGTACAGTAGAACTAACACCTGAAATCTAGGCAATCTATATTCGTCAACAATAACAGGAAAATACGTCAGATAGGAACCTTAATCAAAACGCCAATATTCAGTGAAGTAGCCAATATGGGGAGGATGCGTACAATTACAACGAGTCAAACCTCGACCTGTTTTCCCTTTCTTTCGTAAAAGTCCAACCGTAGCACGTACCCTACGCCACTAACCTTGAATAGCCTGCAACACAGGTTGCACTGGGTAACTTTCAATAAGGACACTGACAATTTGGTCCCGTTGAGGTAAAATTAATCAGGAAAGCACACATTTAATAGCGATACTAGTGCACAGTCAAACCCTCTCAATTAAACGTTTCACATAAAATGTATGAGCAGACTTTAGTCTGTTTATTACACGAGTAACAGTGTCCCCTATGATACAGGTATGGTCTCCAACTCTACGTAGCTATCGCCCCCTCCCAAAAGGATGAGGATTCATTTTGTATTACAGCGACATTGCGGAGGCACGGGTATCCCCAACTTTTCAGCCTAAGCAAGTGAGTCAACAGCGGGCAAATACACTTGTCAAAGTCGTCGTTATGTCGTCAATGTGTCGGTATTCCCAAAGCCAGATGTTTTGTTTGTTTATTTGCTTGTTGTTGGTGTTGTTGTTTTTTATCCCGACCGCAAAATCAACGGCGACCCGCCTGCAATCTGGTCAGGCAAACTCGTGCGCGCGCCAAACGGTTAAAACAAACTTTCAATTAATCAATTACACATGAAAGGGCGAAATAAGACAGCTTAGTACCTCGGAATGACACTTTAGCGATCCTGTCTCCCTTTCCCCGAAGGTCCGTAACCCTTTTCAGTTGGACAACGAGAGCCATGGCAGACGAGAGAAGGTCCACCACTTGATGAGAAACGACAATTTATTTCAGGAGAAGAAACGATGATGATATACATAGGCTACGTATAACGGCTTCTCCCTTTAAGTCAAATCTGAAACTGGTGCATTTTCAGTGGCTCTCTTCCTGATGAAACGAAAAAAAATTCTGCTCCCATCCCTCCTCTGCAGCATCTGCTTTATCTGCCCAAAGAAAGAAATAATAAATAATTAAACGGCTTTCATTTCATCCCGCTATACGTCGTGTGGCTTGGTTTCGTGCGCTATGCTGAGAGACTCTCTTGTTATAGCAGGCTTTTCGCTAAGAAGTGAACTGGAAATACTGGAGTTTGTGCTATAGGGGGCGTCGGGTTTTAAAAAAAAAAATCGTTGTGACTGAAGATGTTCACTTGAGATTCGTGCTGCTCGACCATCCACACTTCCTTGCAGCGTTCAGCATTTTACTAAGCGCACAAGCTCAGCCAATTAGCAACCAGTAGCCTATCCATTCATTCATTCACATTTTTCATACACCAATAGTTTATTTGAATCACTCTAGTAAAAAGCATGTACAGCATATTATGACGTTTTTAAACCGCAGTTAAGCCTATTTGAAATAAGTAACATCCCGAGATTTGCCAGAAAACCACCCCCCCCCCCCCCCCAGCCTACGCGTAAAAGGGCAGTTGCCTGGCAACACTTTGTTGTACTATTAGTGTATGAAGTTTGCCTGGTGGTTAGCCTACTTATCTCAAGTCGAAGAGCATTTCGTCCCACGCAGACGATTCTCAATACAAATTCAGAAGTTTCTTTGGGTTTCATCGACCCCCTTAAATGTCGCAGAGAAGCATCGGGACTCTGTTCACCCACGACAATGCAATCTACGTTTCTCCCGCTCTGATGCCGGGGTAAGTGAATCGTGTTATGAGCTAGTAAAGGAGGTAATGAACACCTACAGTAGGCCCAGCTAGACTATATAAAAACTACACAAACAATGATTGTCTAATCACATCTGCTATAATAGTTGCGTGGGAGACGACAACGCTGCTTCAGTGCGTACTGAAACAACTCCTAAGAAACCGAAAAAACAATTTTGCGCGCTCTTGACAAGTCTTTGCCCAATATCATTGAAATATACCATGGTACTGAAAGCTTTGTCGTGAAATCACATTTCACATATAACATTCCATAAAGCTTAATGAACGTGGGCTATAACAAGTTTGCGGATGGTCTTGAAAGCTTTGTCGAGAAAAAACACATGTAACATTCCCTAAAGCATAATGGACATGGGCTATAAGAGGTTTGCACGTTTCAAAACGGTATGCTTGTCTGTTCGTGTTATTAACATTGGCCTGTATGTGTATATTTTTCTAAAGATATGGTGGCTATGTGCCGACAGTGAAGTTTTCATATGGAGAGACGTTTGGAAACGCCACCAAAAAACACTTTCAGGATTATCGCTGCACGGCGATGTCAACCAGCGCTAGCCCTTACAGCCTGAGCTACATGTTTCCGTCAATCTACGCGAACAATCCGAGGCTCTCTCCGGGCTCCGCGTCCCCCGGCCAGGAGAGGAATCCGTACTCCCCCTACTGGTCGACGAAGAACATGGACTTCGACAGACAAGCCGACTTGAAGCGCTTTGATCAGGTGAGCCACCGCCAGGTATCACCTAGCCTACTGAGCGGACGTCCGGTTCTGAAGGCGTTTTCAGTCAATACATTTTTATGTCGTAGTTTCTATCAGTATGGAGATTAAGAAACATTTTCAATTGTGAATGTGAAATTGAGCGTGAACGATACAAAGCCGAAATGATACAAATGACCCCAAATGATACACGACTTTTTATTGACAGGTTAAAATGCCGTTTAACGGTCCATCTTTCGTACCCTCGTTTCTTCGGTTAACGGCTCTTCTCCCCACAGCTCGCGCAGAAGCACAGGGAGCACTACCTGGACACGACCGGGACAAGACTGCCAGTTATCTACTTTTCAGAGCCGTGAAGAGTAGCGTGTAAAAGCAATCTAAAGAGACTGATTTAAATAAAACTTAGTTCAACCTGGAGCGTTTGCGTTTGGACTGTCAGCACATCTTACTGCGTTTTATCAGTTGGAGGAATCCTAGGAACCATTTTAACTGTAATATACACATTTAATCTTCCTAGTCGTCTACCACAGGGAGCCGCTAATTGGTCTGATAGCAGCTACTTACAGCGAGATAAAAAAAAGGAAAAGCGTAATCGAGACTGTGGTGAGTGTTACAAATACATTGTTCCTTCAATTTAGTCCTTATGTCTGAGAACAGAGTGTGTTTACTGCCTGTCTCAAGAGCAATCATCTTTGTTTCAACAAATAAATAGCAGTTTCTCCGAGTGTGGCTGTCTGTCTTTGACGCCAATAATCAGGGTTCACATGTAATGTGCTCACAATAAAAGTTTTTCATGTACCAATATCCCCATGTTGTCAAGTTGGATTACATTCTGAAGAAGATGGAGAAAGTAACCTTCATGGAAACAAGGCTGTGGGATTTGTACGCAAGCCTGGCGCCTGGAACAAGAGGAGACATAAAGCCTACACAGAACAGGACAGGAAGTACAGTATAGACTACTAATGACTTATCTTTGTCACAAGAGGGATTTATTTTCATTTTGTTTCAAGTGATTACTGCACCACTGTCTCCACTGTGTGCTCATTAGCCATCTAAGAATCTCACATTTCTTTGGGTTAGGGAAGTCAATAGTTTGAATGTGCAATGTGGATTTGAATTTTTTTTTCGGTGGGGAAGGGGGTTGGGGGGTTGTAGGTGAATGGTCCTACCGTTTGATTGCGCAAATCGCTCCGGTTTCTGCTCAGAAGGATCAAGGACGCCCCCTGGAGGCTTGTCAAATATCACAACCAGTGATATATAGAGAAGGTCAGAAGTGCAGAAGAACAGCTTCAGATAGAGAGAAGGTCAGAAGCGCAGAAGAAGAACAGCTTCAGATAGAGAGAGTTTCTTAACAGGATTGAGGTACGCCATCTTTAAGGACATTCCAACCCCTTAAATATTCCTTTTAGGAGATAGAAGTAGAAGCTAGGAACTCCCAGTCTTTCCTTTGAGCTAGAAAACATCAGCGCATCCTTTTGCCGAAGTATTTTTACCTAAAGCGTGACGTATAAATGATCGACCTGTGGATCCACCTCTCCCAATCTGCCGCCGTTGTAACTGACGTGGCTTCAAACTGGCGTTTGAAGGAACAAAAGGGCATTCTATTTGCCCAATTTCCCCCGTCTTTACATCACTCTCCCGATGGGTGGAGCTGGGGGCGAGAAAAGGATAAAAGGAAAGTAAAAAAGAGTGGAAAAACAAGGGATTGGAAAGAGTCCATGGGAACACACAAAGTTCACTTCAGTAACCGTTCACATCACTCTCTGTTGAGCGGAAGTCTGTGCTCGTGGGCGGTGTACAAATTGGTAGCGGTGTGGACTGACAGGAGGATGAACTACCTTAATCCCAGGCCCGAGCAATTCATATCCCAAAGGTTGTGCCTGCCGCAGAGTTTAACAAGCCACTCGTTCTTAAATTCAGCAGATAGAGAGAAGGTCAGAAGGCTTCGAAGAAGAACAGCTTCAGATAGAGAGAAGGTCCGAAGGCTTAGAAGAAGAACAGCTTCAGATAGAGAGAAGGTCAGAAGCGCAGAAGAAGAAAAGCTTTGTAAAAGGGACAATGGAATCGCTGGCTCATGAAGAGTGAGAAGCTCGTGTTGCACGTCGTGGGTGAAGCACGTCCAGTTGCTGTACTCACAAAGGCATCCATCTTAACAGAGGCTGCAGGCTGCCAGCTAGTAATCATCAACTCTAGCCCCTCAAATCCAAATCCAGCCCTGGTTTTCTTTTCTCCCGGGTAACTAACTGAGCACCTAGTGCCACTGACTGTCCACACTGTCTTCTCACCTGATTCCCAGGTAAAGGGTGGGTGGGAAACCAGCAGTTCTCTGCCCTTGAGGACCATGGTTTGATGATCCCCTTCAGTAGTGCCGTCATATAAACAGGCATGATGAAGGTAATTAACCACAGCCGGTCTGATTACTAATCAACCTCAGTTGTGTCTGGCTGTAGGTGAGGCTAGGCCCTGTCCAAGGTGCTGAAGATGCCACAGCTCTACAGGAAACAGCAGCTAAATATCAGGAGATACCATCCACACCCCTCACCCAGCGAGACATACAACCTTTAACCCTTTAAGGTGTGAGGTCACAGATAACGGACTAGAACGTTCTTAACTGAGCATTCTAATGCCAATGTAACAATCACTACTGGCTATTGAAAGCAATGGAGTTCTAGAACAGTTATATAAAGTATATAAAAATCCAAAAACCTACTCTACAAAGGGTTAAACAGATAATTCCTTTCATAAACAACCATAAACATTTTTGCTATTCAAGTCTCAATAATTTGGCCTGGGGCCTAATTGTACCTTACCTCGGTCTTGGATATGAAGTTATCATTACCAACACATAAGTCTCATTCCAATTCAAATTAAATTGGACATAATTGCCCATATCATTGGTTGTTGTTTCTATAATGGTTGAAGTTTTCATAACCTCCATAAAAGAAAACTTAGAAGCACGAGAATGAGACACATTACCATTTGATTTTTTCCCAGAAAGTAGTAGGGATTAATTTCGTATTCAGTATTCAGTTGGCAAAGCCAGTTAAAATTGCAATTCATATTAAGATGCACTTTACCGCTCTGTTACCCTTCAATCGAGTGAAGTGATGCATCATTATCGCAATCTCGACAGATGCCTCTGGGAGTGCTTGCTCACACTGCAATACCAAACAAAAAAACATAAACAAAAATTAGCACAATTGTCTCCTTCACTTCTGTGAAGAGCCATGCCACGCTCGTTTGGCGGGGGTTCGTGGTGCAGGAGGGTTCGGTTTACATACGTAAACAATGGAAATGTTTTCTACATTTTACCGAGGATGGAAAGGAAAGCGCATACTGTTTGTTTTTCACCCGTCATTATTTTTTTTTTATTTTTTTTTATCTATATGTACGTGAAAAATACAAAACAGAATTACTTTTTAACACCAAAAATAAGCAGAAAAACATTTGGTCATCGAGTTCCTGCATTCATCATCTGTGACGCAAGTGTAATACACAACATGGCGATCTTGGTCTTTGCTTTCACGTCTAATTGCTGGTGTCATTTTTCCTCCGCTGTCCGTTTTGCAGCTGGCTGTACATTGCCGCGTTGTGCAGGTAACCATTCTGGTATTACGTCTCCTCTTACGCACAGATGGCTACTGTCTACAGTACAGCAGGGAGCGCGTTCACAATAAGTACAAGATGGTTACTGTAGACTCGTTTATCCCTGTCCCCCT
The DNA here is from genome assembly GCF_963514075.1 of Conger conger. Taxonomy (NCBI): domain Eukaryota; kingdom Metazoa; phylum Chordata; class Actinopteri; order Anguilliformes; family Congridae; genus Conger; species Conger conger. Next base: position 4,800,144 of record NC_083764.1, read on the forward strand.
AGTGACAACCCGAGAAACAATAATCCTATGCTCACTTATGCACTTCCAGGCTTCCATTATATAAACAGTATGGAGCTAATTTGGTATCAACCCCCAAATAACCTTTTTTTTGTTTTTGTGTCAAAAGTCACATGAATGTCAAACGGAAGATGAGCTTCCAGCGCTGAAAATATTTGTTTTGCATTTCTGGAACCGTTTGTGTTTGTTTGCAGTTTGTGTTTGAAAACAATGCTTTAATTCTTCTTGACGAATCGTGAGCCATTTTAGCTCCGCAAAAACAGAAACTTTTCTGGATGTGAAGCCTGATGAAAAGATATTGTGGACATGCAATGTAGTACAGAGCATATTCTATGTGTAGGTCTTCCGTGTGTACTCAGATTAATCACTGCGGCTTCCCACGGCAAGACGGAGAGTGGATAAAAGTAGCTTTGGTCAGGAACACAGTTTTAACGGTCACTTTAATCGGCACTTAAGAACAACCCTATGATCACTAGTTTCTTTGTTGAATATAACCCTTACTGTTTTAATTGTTATCATCCCTCAACCCCAACTCCGACAATAATGCGTGAAATCTGCTCACTGCTATACAGTATTAAATATTTTGAAAGGAAACTACCAAATAAACCGCCAGCCCAAATGTCTAACGGCAGATGTGGTGGTGGATCGAACATAGTCTGAAGAAAGCCCCTTGCTCTAGTGTTGGTAGGCTACTCCCACAATACGTGACTCATCATATGTCACGACTCCTTGGCTCATCATACGGAACTCTTATGACTCATATCAAATGTCACGACTACTTGGCTTCCCCTATGGCACTTTGTTAGTAATTAATGCAGCGAGTTGCATTAAAACACACAACAAATATACGAACGTTTATTCTTTAGATGCAAAAACCACAGAGCGTATAGCCTATTATTATTATTATTATCATTATTATTATTATTATTATTATTATTATTATTATTATTATTATTATTTCATCATCAATCTCTTTATCCACTTGCAAACGGAGTAGCCTGCAAAAAGTCTGATTTCAGCAAAGCTCAGACGTTTTACGTTCCCGTCAACCGGTGCCAAGTCGCTTTCTGCACTCTGGAGGTGTACGGTAACTGCAGAACTTATGGCGCTGCAGTTCCACCGAGGGTTCATTCCGTCCAGATTACCGTTCGGACAAGGAAGGAAGTCGCGGCATGTGTTTTTCCGCTTAGCGCGACTCGAAGATAGTCTTGAAATCTCATCAGTGACGTTTCACAGGTTGTCCTCCGGATTCGCATTAGATGCAAGTGCACAGTAGGCTAGTTTGTCCATTTGACTGCGCTGTAAATCCGGCGTCCATCCGGCCCCGGTGTCAGCGGGCGCGCAGGATACCCGCAGGTGGAGGCAGGCAGGTGCGAACGGCCCGTAGGCATATTCTTGAAAGATTTGAAACCGGCAGAGTTGCCATCGAGTACAAAGCGACTTAACTCGTGACCGCACGGATATCGGAATGAGGTCAGAACAGATGGTTTTGAGTCACCCTGCAGAAATGTTGTGCAGGAGCCTTGTTAAGCTACTGGAGTTAGAGTTGGGGGAGGGTGGGGGCTCCGTTTAAATAAAACAAACGTGATACTGCTTCGCCGATACCTGGAGGCAAAATAAAACGTATCTCTTGCGGTGAAGGTCAGAAGGCAAACGTCACTTTTGCCCTCGAATGGAAACTCCACCTGACGAACGTGCAGGACTGAGTCATTTTCAAGAGTCATGCCAATCCTTTCAAATATACGCTACGTTATTTTGCAAGTCCACCTCGTCTAGGTCACATACGTCAGAATAGCATTAGTACTATTTTAGAGGATGGGTCCTACCCACGTAACTGTATGCAGTTCAATACACCGATGATGGAAAGCAGGATTCATTCTTGTCGGCTGGGTGGGAGCGGAACGACCTGACGACGCCTACGTGTACTTCCCGGTAGCCGCCAGAAGGGGGAGACAAACGAGAGGGGGAACGGTGAGCGGCGCGAGTCAGACGTGTCCGTCTGTCTTTCCGAAAATGCTCTCCCCCCAGCCGTTCCCTCTCACTGTAGCGCCCGCGCGCCAGGAATATCACACTTATTCACAATGCCTCCAACTGCAGTAAGGACACTTCTAGCCCTTTCCCTAGCGCTCTCTGCTTTGAGTCCTCCAGTCACAGGTAGGCAACATTTCCAATCTCCCATTCCCAATGTGTTCTGTTTGCAAGATGTATATCTTGCAATAAATTCATGCAGGGTGGATTTTACAGAGCTGATTAAGGCATGACTGTTTCCTTTTCCTTGGAATAAATTGCTTGTGCTTAATTGGCTGAAAAGTAGTTTATGGGTGCTCTATATTGTATTCACAATTGCCTTTGTGTGTGTGTGTGTGTGTGTGTGTGTGTGTGTGTGTTTGTTTGTTTGTTGTGAACCCAACTTTTTAGGGAGTGGAGACTGGGGGTTAAATGAAGCTTAGTAGGGTTAATTAGGTCCTGCTACACGTTTATATATTTTTTATATCACTGTTGTGGGATTGAGAATATTTCTTCATTATTGCAAATGGATCACTTGCATGTTGTGTGTGTTGTGTGTGTGTATGTGTGTTTGGAGAGAGACAGAGAGTGTATGTGTTTTACTTGGAAAGAGACAAATCTCACTAGCAAACAGTAAGTATATCATCACATTGTATTTAGATTTATATGGTCATAATTTGGCTGATATCTCACCCGTTCTCTCATGAAAGTTTCCTAAATTCCCGCACTGTTTAAACTAGCAGGCTTCCAGAAAAATAAATCCACAAAAAATCTACCAAAAAAGGATATCAACCCGTTTGCCCTGTTATCAGTAAACGATAAACGTGATATATACATATAAAAACATAACAGAAAAATCACTAGAAAAACACAGACATTTTCTTTCCAGACAGAAATGAAAATCTGGCTGGTGTAAAGTCTGGAGTTTGCGTAACAGTGGGCTGAAGTGGAATATTTTCTGCACGGGAGCAGCAGCAGAAGTATGGAGTGTGACCTAACATCTATACCTTTCCGTGGCATTAGCAGTCTGACAGGGAAAGAGTGAGGCTCCTTCGGTAAAAACACATTACGGCGCGCACTGGCCCCACGCATACCCTGGGCTGGAGATTGGCTTTGTTATTAAATAACGAGACTGATATTAGCTCGCATCAAACTCCATCGTTTCCCATGACGTCTGCCGTGCCAGAATCGGTGACCTAATCTGGCTGCGGTGCCCGATTGCATAGTGGCCTGATGTTCAACTCGGAGAGAGAAGCTGTCCCCCCGCTCAGCTCCGCTGTTCTGGGGGGGATCTGGCTGTTATCTGCCCCGTCCCACGTGCTGTCAGCTTGGACGATTTTTTCCATGTTACGTCAGGCTTCTGGTGATATTTCAGCGATGAAAAAAAAAATATTAAAAAATCTGATTCTGCAACCGCTCAATTTATGACAGCGGTTAATGTGAGAGGCTTAGTGAGTGCAAAGACACCCCATCCCCCCGGTGGGCTGAGGAGATGGGCCAGCACTGATGGACAGGCAGGGTGTGTGTGTGTGTGTGTGGGGGGGGGGGGGGGGGGGTTACGCAGAGTAGAGTACTGATAGGCGAAGCCCCCTGTGTGGTGGGGGCGGGTCGTGGGGGTGATTTTTGACTGGAGGGGGTGATTTTGACTGGAAAGCTTGACCGTTCCAAGATGCTCAAGTGGATTGCATTAATTCCTTCCTCCCATAAGGAAGGCAAAAAAACAAAAAAACCAAAGCGATTATCAGAATCTGAGCCAGCGTTTCACATCAAACGGGCCTCGCTGGAGCCAGCAGGAGACAGAAGGGCCCTGCGTTTGGCGGGGAGAGTCAGGGCTGTGGCCGGTTTTTTTCGCGGGATCGCGGCGGGATCCTCTAAGCGCTGGCCTCGGGTAACGTGTGAAGCGAGGCTCCCTTTATGACACACAAACTGTGAACCACGCAGCCCCGCTGGGCTCGACGGGGCCCCCGAAAACAAGCCTGAGGGTCTGTTACTGTCGGTCGCACTGTTTCAGGAGGGGCCACACCCCCCTGCCCCCGCTCCCCTGCCCCTCGGAGGGGCGTCCCAGTTAAAGGTGGCTTTGGACAGCTCACCCACCGCCTGCTGTGTATTGTTTGTTGCCACGTTACGGATGCCTCTGTGCCTGACATCAGAGTTCTGTCCCTCCCCCCCCCCCCCCCCCCCCCTCGTGAATGACATCACTGGTGTCCGTGCCGACTGAAGTTACTGTAGCAGCTGTTTGGTGTGTTTCTGGGACAGTCTCCTTCTTCGCCTTCTCCCTTCTGGCTCTAGTATAAAAGGAAAAGGGTGGATGTGGAGTTTTTAGTGGTCAGGGAACTGGGAACTGGGATTGTAACTAAAAAGGATGCAGGTTTGATTTGCAGGTAGGACACAAAAATAGCAAGCAAAGAGCACGTTGTGCCTTTCAGCAAGGCCCTTTGCCTAAATGTGTTATTTAGCTGACACTTTTATCCAAAGTGACTGACAGTTGATTGGATTAAGTAGGGGACAATGTCCTCTGAAGTAATGTGGGGTTTTGCTCAAGGGCCCAACAGCTGACCAGATCTTACTGTGGCTACACCGGGGTTTGAACCACGAAGCGTCCAGGTTCCAGTCAGTCACCTTAACCACTAGGTCATCGGCTGCCTAGCACATATCCATCTGTACGGATGGATGCTATGCACGAATGCAGAGGCTGTGCTCTGAATAAGAGCATCTGTTAAATGCTTGCACTGAAAAGTTAAGGAAGGTCAGCATTTTGTGGGCGGGGCATCACTCAAGGAATAAAAAACAAATGAACAAACCAGAGTCGCTGGAGACAGTAACGCGTTTCAAAATAAGAGCGTCCCCTTTCGGTCCTGGGTGGTGTGAGGCTGCAGCTTGCCCTGCTCCTCTGAACCCCGCGTCTCTGTCTGCACTGCAATCACCGGCTCAACAAGCGTTTCAGTCTCATAATAACACTCAAGAGCTTTTTTTTTCCTCTCAAGTAGAAAATATTGAGTTACATTTTGTTGTGAAATTGACCCCATTGGGAAACTGAATCAAACTGTCTCACCTCATTGGCTATCTTTTCAAAATCTTATTTAACAACAAAAAAAAAAAAAGTAACAGATTTAAAGTGTAAATATTCTTGTTGTTATGTTTTGGTTTTTGCATTGTAAGGGGAGGTGGGCAGGAGCACGAGGAGGAGGAGGAGGAGGAGGGAAGAAGGGTGTGTCTCCATGTCCATTAGAGTTTAAAATCACATCCATCACACTTACAGTGAGCTCCCCCCTCCTCATGGCTCCATTCAGAGGCAGCACACGGCCAGTCCTGAACCCCCCCCTCCCTCTCCCAGAGGGTGAGGTCGCCAGCAGGCCCGCACACGCTCAGAAGGGCTCTGTCTCCCCCCCTGCAAAGTGGAATTTTTTTCCCCCAAATTTTTTTCCATTTTTAAATGTTTTCTTTTCAATCAGTGCCTCTTGGATTTACCGCTGGGCCTGGACGAGCCTTTTCACGGGGAATGCGGAGAGAGACGGGCACGCACGGGACACGGGACAGCGTGGCGTGCTAACTCTGGGGTCAGAGGCCAGGGAAGGGGCAGGGAGGGGACCTCAGCGTCCGTCTGCTGCCGACATGTTTAACTACGTCACGGGACACCTGCTGGCCTCAGCGGTCCGGTGACCGATGCACTGCAGAGTTCAGCTGAGCCAGAATTCTGCAGTCGATGACAGAGACACTCTCCACACCAGCGCGAGAAACAAACAGGAGTCACTGAATTATCTGGTGAAAAAAGATTAATAATTTGTAATTTTTCAAGCGAGTGTTCTAGAACTCCACTGCCTTCGTTCACCAGGTGTGACTGTTACATCACCAGCATTAGAATGTTCAGTTAGGAACATTCCGTAGTTCGTACAGTAAGTACATTTCTATTCATTTTAATTATTTGAATTGAAATACTTTTTTGCACTTCAAAACAGTGCACCTTAGCCTTAAACTGACCTTAACTTCACCTTAAGCTGAGGTGAGTGTTGCTCGACATTAGATTCAGTTCAGTTGAGCCAAACATTATTTATCCCACATGGGGTAAAGAAGCTGGCTGCATTATTCACATAAAACACCATAAGCTATAACAAATACAAGCACAGAACACAATCATACAGCAGAACTGAATACAAGCTTCCATGTCAACACACAACAGTAAAGGTGAATCATTATTTTGTGATGTAAATTAGACACACGAGTGCAAGTTTAAAAGAATTAGCTGAAAGTTTAACAGAACAGTGACTGAAAGTGGAGTGTAAAAACGCAGTTGCATGGTGTCTCAGTGGCGCAGCCTGCAGAGCACTGACGTCAACGGTTCGAATCCGACTGTCTGACAATTTGTCGCATGTCTTTCCCTCTCTCTCGCCCCCATTCTTACTGTCTCTATATACTGTCCAATAAAGCTGAAAAAGGCCTAAAAGATATCTTAAAAAAAAAAAAAACACAGTTGCAGAATATCATAACTGATTTTAAAACAGGTATGCGTTCTGCAGGGGAGCCCTGGTGGATGTTGAGTGACAGTCTGGGTTATTTTAAAGAGTGCGTGAGCGCGCGGTTAAATGCAGGTGCACCCCTCCGGGCCGTTTCCAGGGTGGGGCTTTCAGACGATAACCCCCCCCCCACCTGACCTCAGGGCCGCTCATTCTTCAAATACCGCTGCTGTAATGCACCCCTCCACCAAACTCTCCCCCACTGCAACCCTCCAACACTGAGAGCTGAAACCAGGACACCTCTGATCAAACCAGGCGATTCGTCCTAATACACACACACACACCACGGGCCCTCGAAGGCTGAGACCTGCTGGTTGTCTAACCTCCCTTCACCTGGGAGTCAGGTGTGAAAACAGTCCGGTCAGTTAGTAGCACTGATTCTTCAGTTAATATACCCGGAGGGAAAGAACACCAGGGCCGGACTTGGATTCGAGGGCTGGATCGGACCCCCTGATGTGCACTGTTCCATCGGGATGTTGTTTCTACAAGGAAAAGGAAAAGTGATTTTCTTTTGTGCTTAAATATTGCATTTCATTCAGGCATCTTTGCAGTCGTTTTTACAGCACTGTTTTCCTGAGCTCGTTAAGCAGCGTGTGGATTTAACATTTTTCGAGGGCAGGTGTGTTTTTACATCTGATTACGAGTGAGATCGTATTTCGAGCCGAGAGACACAGAGATTTGAAAAGCTTAAGTAGACACCACTGACGGGGGTGGATATGTGGATGCTGCACCTTCACAGACACGTGGCAGTGGAACGATTTCCCTTGGCCTAAGATGGAGGAATTAAGAGCAAACCTTTAACCTTAAATACCTCTGCCTGACTTAAGCATCACACCTATGAGGAAGTAAAGATATTGAGTGTTTCAGTTTAAAGCCCTGCGCATTTTGCTTTCATATGTTCCATATGTTGTGGGCTTGTGGTTCTTTTCGTTTTTTTGGAAAACGCAGGCTGCTTCATGTTTTTGGGATACTTCAGCAATTACAGTCAGAAAATGTCCACGCTCAATGTTTTGAGTTAAGATGAGGCTAAGAGATTAAAACGTTTCATCAAAAAATATGCTGACAGCGGTCCTACTGTATATGGCAAACTCTATACTGTAGCATCACTACTGCTGTACAAGCCCATGTGAGAGAAACTATCAATCAAAACCTCTATGTTCAACGAGGCTCATAATGACTCCCTTAACTTGTAGCAGCAAGTCCAAAAAGCTATGTATATTTTAAATGTAAACGGAGTTGTCATCGCTACCCTTTGGGTTAAGAAGATGAGATGCTCAGGAATTCAGTAACTACTTTCATGGAATGTTTTTCATTAAGATGATTTAAACTTTTCATCATCAATCACGTGATTCGGCAATTAAGAAAGTAGCTTCTGCAAAGGCTCCGTTTCCGAGAGCATTTAGCACGAGATCATTTGCAAGGACACACCCCCATTAGTCTGGTCTCCTTCACGGAAGTTGGACAAACTAATTTCCGTTTTCTTAACGTTCTTGGAGGAGGCGAGACCACTAAAAAATCTGACATGTCACAATGCCGTTCGCTCGCTAGCAACAAAATCAACTGATCAAGAAGATGAGAGCGGAGATTACGGAGTGGAGTGTACCGCGGAGTAACGGAAACAAGAAGGTAGCCCAGAGCTGTCTCCCACACCGCACCGGGATGCTCACTTCCTGTCAAAAGAGGAAATGGAACCGTGCCTTCTTACACTTCTGCGGCGTCGGTAATGCGTCTAGCAGAGTGGGACCGGTCGCCAGGGACAACACTCCCCGTTCCGGCGTCGTCGCAGACCGATATCTGCGCCGTCTGTGTGCAGCGCTGTCGTAAATCTGTCTGCTACGCTCCCGCCAGGAAAGCAAGCGCACATTAAAAAAAGAAAAAATAACAAAATAAAACAAAATATGAGATCCGTTCCAACTCTGTAGCTGCGGCAGGTTTGAGACCGAACAGATGGAAGTCCATGTGGCAGTTTGCAGGAACTAGAACTAGACTGTACTGAGCTGAGATGCGTTCGCAGGCCAGTGCCCTTGTGAAACACTAGGGGCCGCTGTTGTAAGCTGGTGTATTTCTCTTGGCCGTGTCTGTGGGATTGTGACAGGCAGGCAGTGGACCACAGACATGTACACACAGAGGGTGTTAATGTATGTGGCGCCAGGAAACAGTGATAAAACACATCACACAACACATGAACATGCTAACCGCAGAACACATAGCTCTGTTCTGCATTGGGTTTTGACGAATTGGCTTTGACAATGGGGAAATCCAGGCTGATCGTTCATACCAAACACAGAGAGAGAGACTGTTTTTGAAACGGTGTCTACCACTGAGAGTGTGTTGGTGGAATAACGAGCGTGTTCGACTGCCTCATGAGAACGGCTAACACAAAATCAGTTTCACCATCGAAGACACTGATAGACAATCTTGGTCGCTTCTGTAAATATGTGAGATTTTGTGAGATCATGGGAGCTGGGGTTGTGAGCATGGGATTGGTCGCAGGTGTGGGGCTGTCCCACCTGACACAGAACACGGGAGCTTTCAGAGCTCCAGGGTGTGTTCTTAAATGGTTCTTCTGTGTCTTTCTTTTTAAAATAGTGTAAAAAGTCAGTCAACGTAGCTGGTTTTGTTTTAAAAAAGTCTCAGGTCGATTCTCATCGTTGAAATGGAATGTACATACATGTTTGTTTCTGTCTTTCTTTCTCCCTCCCTCCGCATTTTTCACGGTTTTGACCTTTTCGTAATGTTTGTTTATTTACCCCTTGTTATGGAAACCTGCATTTCTTGATTATGTGGTGTCGTGAAAGTGTTTAAATGGTCAGATCTCATTTCTAAAAACCCCAGGGGTTCTTTCATCTCATCTGCACATTGTTTGTATTTCCGAGCTAATTACTTTTTTTTTTTGCTTTTGTCTTATGCGTGAATGAATCAGCTCAAATCAAAGCCAGTCGAATCCAACTGACCTCGGCTGCCCCTTCCCCCAGCTGGTAGATGGCGGCCATGTTTTGTGGTGCCCGTGTTTGTATAACTTTGGAAAAATGCTCTTGCTAATTGCCTGTGGTATATGGGATATGAGCCTTCAAAGTGCCCATTGTTTTGTTCTTTCGGCCAACAAGGCGGGGCCCGGATTACAAACAGACAGCCTTACTGTCCACCCTTTGCCCCTATCTGGAGTGTTATGCTCATTACATCATATCCATCTGATATAAATAATAATAATAATAATAATAATAATAATTGTTATTTAGCTGATGTTTCTATCCAAAGCGACTTACAGTTGATTAGACTAAGCAGGAGACAGTCCTCCCCTGGAGCAATGCAGGGTTAAGGGCCTTGCTCAAGGGCCCGACGGCTGTGTGGATCTTACGGTGGCTACACAGTCATGGATCTTAGCCTCTAGGCTACAGACTGCCCCAGGCTACTGATATCAGGAAGCAAGGAATTTCTTTTTTATTCTTTTGTCTGTTTTCTTGCTTTTATGCAGTGTTGTCAATACGTAGAACAGCTTTCCAGGTCATGAAGTGGAGGCACAAACCTTGGGGCAGTGTAAGGACAGGCTTCACATAGTCCAACGGTCGGCAAATCACGGTCCTCGAGGTCTGAGAACCGCTGGCTTTCCACCCTCCCTTTACCTGGGGGTCAGCTGTGAAGACAGTCTGGCCAATCAGGAGGGCCAATTGTTCCACTAATTACCCTGGAGAAAAGAGAAGCAGGGCTGGATTTAGATTTGAGGTCCAGATTTGGTGACTGTCACTCTAGTCTGTTGGTGTGGTAGCCTTGGGTGGCCTGGAGGTCCACTCAGCGGAGAGTGAGAATGCTGGAGAGCGGGGGGTTATGGTTTGGTTACTTGAGGTGTTATTAGCCCATTAACGTCCTGAAATTCCAGTGGTACACTTGTCAAGCGGATCACAAATCTTTTAAAACTTTTTAAATCATCGGCTGCATGAGGCCACAGCATGGCTTTTTTCCCTCAACATACTGCTTTTTAGTAATTAAGCACAAAGTACTTCTCTTAACTTACTATTTTCAGTCTTTCGTCAAATATTGTTTATTATATATGCGCCGCTACCAAACGTTAAAAATAATTGTCGACCTGTTTTGTACAAGCACATCACTTCCCACTATTTTTATTTGATTTCCATCGCAGTAAAGACCTCAAATTCAAAAGGGCACGATGAAAACACCCCGCTGAAACACCACTTTTCTTCATGTTTTTATTTATTTACCCATTTAATGAGGCCAGTAAAAGTTGATTATTTCTCTTTCCCCATAAAACGATATTGCCCATTAAGACGGCTGTTAACGGGTCGAAATAAAAACGAACGGGCCTGTAACGGTTCTGTTGTACACGTTGGAGTCAAACGGCCTCCATCCATTCCCACTTCACTCTGTCAGTGTCGATTTCACACTGCCTGTTTCGCTGGGTAGGAGGCGATGAATCTCAAACTTCATTTCCAGCAGTGCTTGAGGGGTTTTTGTTTGGTAATAGTTATTGTGGAGGTGCTATTGTGGAGCTTCTCATTCACTGTCAATCAAACAGACAGTCATACATGCTAAAATGTTGCATCAACTCTGATATAGTGTGTTTATCACTGATAGAGTATATCTGACTGACCCCACTTGGACTGATATAGCCTCAGCTAAAGTTGAAGTGACGCTGGGGGATTGACTGTGTGCATGCAGCAGACACTGATCATAAAATGGAAAGTATGTGAGCACATTTTGTCAGTCTACACCTGGTTTGTGGATATACAGCGGACGGTTTTGGATGCGTGTCTGCAGCTCCAAGACGTCCATATGCTGCCTCGTCAGCCGTGAATACATCACTGCTGAATTATTTTCTGCTGCCTCCAGTAAACTGCGTATCGCCATTTTACCGGTGCATTGATTGATTTGCACTTTGTTGTACGTCGCTCTGGATAAGAGCGTCTGCTAAATGTCACGTAATGTAATGTAATGCATTGCAGAATGCCTCCCTTTAGAAGTAGCCTACTAAGGAGTAAGATCAGGTATGTGTGTGATTAGAATGTTCTCAACTCATCTCATTCTAACGCTGATGTCACAATCACTACTGGTGACTGAAAGCAACCAAGTTCTAGAACACTGACCTGGAATTTTGAGAAAACATTCCAAAAAAACTCTGCTCTTCAAATTGGGTTATTAATAGAACATGTAGGAGAAGAAAGCAGAGGAGAGAGGCTTTTACTTGACAGTTCCACAGGGTGATGATATTTCCATTAAGCATAGCCATATGTGATTTAAGCTCTATTTATTTGAAGCACAGAACATGGTTGTTCACATGTAATTACACCATGTCCGTAATTATGTTAATTGTATGCAGTTACTTAAAGGCTGTTAATGGGTGCTTATGTGAAAGCTGAACTTGCCCTAACGGTAACCCTAGCCCTAACCTTAACCCCAACTGCCTCTGCCTCTAATTACCCACCCGTTGGTTATGAGACTGCGTGAATGAACTTGCCTATGAGTGACATTGGGCTTGCGGTGCAAGAACCCTGCTGTAACACATGCACCAAGCCACCTGTTCTACTTCAATCTGGCTGAAGAGTAATTATAATTTTTTTAACTTGATTTTTTGAACTGAGAGAACCCCCAGACAAAGAATGATGTTGCCCAACAAAGAACCCTTGTCTAGATAGGGTTCTTCTATGGAATCACAGGGTTCCTAGTGTGAGGTATATAGCGTTTAGGCATGCCATGTATCCAGTCATTAACCCGCATAAGGACAGCGGTTTTGTCATGATGAGTTTGCCTGACAGGCTGACTTACTAAGACATGCATACATGTCCTCGAGCTAATGGCCTGAGGCCCCTATCTAGTGTGTGGAGGATTACGGACAAATTTGTCCTCAACTTCACAGGGCTTAGCTACATATTCTCATGTGGATGTTTTAACATATGCCTGATCTTGCCGTGTTCATCCAAGCTGTTGAACTGTGTTCCACATCCGCGTCTTTGATTGCACCGGCCCTGGGTCTCCTGCAGTCGGAGGTGCATTGCGCTTTCACGTGCCTGAACGCTGGGCGCTGGAACTTATTTTTCTGAACGCTGCCCTAACGTCAACATTCAGCGCAGCTGAACGCACGGATGTGATTTAACCACATCTTGCCAAAATGTGGAAAAGGATCAAAGAGCCGGGGACTGTTATTCAGTATAACGCGAATGCCGCAAGTGAACGGTCTACTGAAAGTGATATACTGACACGTGCAATTGGTTTGGGAACCTGAGTAATACAGGGACTCTGTTTTTTCACATGAATTCAAGATGGAGCTTGTAACTCTTGTATCCCGGGCGTGGTGCGCTAACCAATTTTTCAAAACATACATGGCACGGTATTCATTATCTCCTGTTACCAACTGGCCTCTCTGTCACCTGAAAAATTCCAAAAGTGGATCAAAGTACTACACGGATGATGAATGTAATTTTATATCTGAATTGGTATTTCTGGCACACAAGGCTGTGTTCATCTATTCCAGATTTTGGGTTCCTTGTCCTGGGCACTAAAGCTTGGCTGAATTTATTATGAAATCTCACGCAGTGTGTTGAAAATTCAAAATTCAGTCAGTTCAGTGTGGTGACAGGGATGCAGACTTACATTCCAAAAACTAGGAACCAAAAAATAAATAAATAAAATCGTACACTAAACCTTTGGTCCCTGAACCACAACAAATGGTTAAAACATGGTTTGTATCCTATTTACAAACTTTCTTTGTTTTCTACTCAATTCAGTTAAATTAAACTCAATGTTATTTGTGTAGCACTTGTCACAGAAGACCCAAAGCCACTTTACAGGGTAACAGAAGGGGAAAAAATGTAAATACCAGCCCTGTGCCCCCAGACATGAGGTAAAAATGACTCCCTTATGGAAAGAAGTCTCGGGAGGAACCCGGCTATAGGGAGATGCCCAATGCCCAAAAATTACTCAGTTTTTGTTTGTGCAAAATAGCACATTATTGAGCTTTCAGGGTATTGTGCATTCAGGCAATTTGTTCCTTAAAGAATCAAAAAATAAAATGAAATAATTTATCTCCGGATTATCTCAAAGATTTCCAGAAATTACCTATTCCAGAAATTACCTGAGCTGTTTGTTGCAACCCCCTGATATTGGAGTCTCAAGGATTCTCTTTAAATACCAGTCAGGTAACACACCTGTAACACCTGTAAAAAACACCAGACTGGTAACACACATGTAACACACCTGTAAAAAGTACCTGTCAGGTAACACACCTGTAAAACACCTGTGCTGTGGTTGCAGCGCCTCCCCCCCTGCGGCCGCAGAACGTGAAGCTGGCTCCGGCGGAGCGGGGCCTCCTGGTGTCGTGGGACCCCCCCGGCGAGCCTGACGCCCGGCCGGTCGAGCGCTACAGCCTCGGCTACGGGACGTCCATGAAGTCCCTGCGTTACCTCAGAGTGGACGGGAGCAGGAGGTCCCAAATACTGGAGGATGTAGGTGAGCAAACCGCCCCGCGTACCTGCTCTGTTTCACGGGAGAAGCCATCTTAGACACACAGACAATACCGTGTTCCCTCTATATTTGTTTTATTTTGGCAGCCTGCACGGTGAATGAATGTCCCTGTAGATCCACCGGAGTTCTGATTTATATGAGCTATGCAGAACATACAGATTAAAAAAAACATGCTCAGAGAAAAACCTGCTATTCTCTTACGTGAGAGTGTCTGACAGAATGTATTGTTGCATTGTTGATTTACCAGTTACAGATTTACAGTTACAACCATCATGTAATATTTTGGGATATAGCAGGTTTCTTGGCTTAAGTTACAATTACAGTTCTAAGTTACGGTGACAAGCCCATTTATGTTGTCACAGCAACCATAAATAAGTTGTATAAACTGATATTGTGCCATACAGCAAGTAAGCCTATTAGGTCCGGTTAAGTAATTATACCGTAGTTCTGGGAACTACATTTCATTACTCCATTCAATACAAAACAAATAGGTGCCGTGTTCCCGTCACTAATAATTTCACAATGTGCTAAAGTACAGTTCAAAAATGGCCGCCATTTTGTGTAATGTTCTCTCCCAGAGCCTGGCGTTCTGCACTTCCTGAAAATGGCCGCCGAGAACAGCGAGGGGATGAGCAAGCCGGTGTACCGCGCCGAGACTCCCACCGGTGAGTGACCTGGGAGCAGGACTTCCTTATTTACTGCTAGCTTTGTAACGTTATTTACCACTAGTTTTGCTGAATGTATAGAACAAAGCTGTTCTAAAAATTCATACCTGGCGATATTGTTCTAGTGGCAGACCATTTGTGCAGAACAAACGAGATCTTTGGACCAGCATTTCCCACGATCTATCCATTCCACGTTACAAAGCGAGTTTAGTTTGGGCTGTGGCCACGGAGATGGCATCTGCCGCAATTTTGCTGAAATTTTGTCGACTTTTTTTTTTTCTCCGGCATTTAAAATTTGTTGCTAACTGCACGACTTTCATTTGCTGAAGTACTGTGTTGTACGTCACAGCTTCCGATACTGTTTGTGAACCCATGTCTGTGCAGTAGAGCAACATATGGTGAAGTTTCAAACACTGAAGTGCTATGGTGTGTTTTCAGCGATAGTATGGAGAACATATGTGCCCTACAACCGGCTACTGCCGACGGTCTCACTCAGACAGTGAACATGTATGAAATGTTCTGTAAAATCATGTTTTTGATTCTGGATATGCTTTACAGTTTCCCCAGAGATGATTCCAACCTTTTCAGGGGATTAGGGCACTGGGGGCGGTTTTGGAGCTAAAAATAAGATCAGGTCGCAAATGTTACCCTGAGATATTGTTCACGTGGTTATTGGCCCAAGAGTAGATGGGTATTCAGATGTAGGTTATCAGCCCTAGAGTAGATGGGTATTCAGATGGGTGTTTTGTTCCATCACAAGTCTATCCACGTTCTGTCCAGCACATGTGTCCATGTCAGCCAATATGTCAGCCCAAATGAATGTGTGGTTATTCAGAATTTTAGGTTTTTCGTTCAAGTTTACAGTTTATAGCTCATGGGTGTTGCAGCCCCATGTTTAATTTTATAAGGTCTGATTTCAGGGCCCAACAGTTTTTGTCCACAGTACATGAAGTATTTAATTAGCTGTGTCTGCTTTTGTAGTTATTACATGTTCTGCTATACTTGGCTAATGCCTGCAGTTCATCATTATTAGAGAATATGGCCAGAGCTCTTGCTTTGTGTCCAATGGAATCTCTTTTGAAGCCAGCTTGTGTTGTGCTAGCTCCTCTTCCAAGAGCTGGCCTGATAAATCTTTTAGAGGTCTCTTAGAAGTATGTATTTTCTTTCCATGGACAAATGTGAACTCATCGTTTTTTTAAATAAATAAAAGTTCATTAAATTGAAAAGCGACGCCTTGCCAGCGAAAACTGCCGAAGACAAAAAAGACAAAACAGATGTATAAAAAAATTATCTGTTCGGGGACAGAAACAGAGCAGAGAGAAATATGAAAAAAGATTAGAAAGCGGTGGGAAAATAACGGATGTCACGCTCACTGCTACTGTCTGGACTTTTATAAAGAGTGGGGTGAACAGTTTGACCTTACCTTGACCTGGAACTAAATGCTCCACATTCTACTCGGAATTGGAGGGACCCGAATGCACTGCCTCGACTGGTCTTCATCCTGCATGCAGAAAATGTAACGCTTCACACAAACGTATTAACACAAACTCGTCACACAAACCTATAACGTTGTTATCCGGACTTACATACGGCCTATGGCTGGCAGTCTTAGTTTATATTATGGCCCTGGATTGCGTGACTGTTGACATTAGAAAGGCAGAGACAGTTGACAGTTTTAAGGCACTTTTTGGTGAATTACGTTTATTCTACCATTAACCACCAAGTTAAATTGTATTGTGCGTCTTCACTGCTGTTTTGTTGGTCTAATTGTATTTTTTAAAATCTTGTTTGGGTTTTTTTTTGGAAAGCGCTTTGGGCGCCATTGTTCTGAAAAAGCGCTATTTAAATAAAGTTATGATTATTGGTCATCTAGCTTTCGGCGCTTTGAATTCCTGATGAACCTGTTGCCTCCCCTTACAGGAGGACGGCTGGCGAAACTGGACGGCTTTGCAGTTGGGCGGTCGCTGCCTGCGAATGCATCGGTGGCAGGTATCGTGGAAACAGAACTCATTTTCCCCTGTACTCCAATGATCCGCAGCCACTGCCTCCATTTTGGCTCTAAATGTTTGGAACCCTAAACGGTGACACCCTGTCACAGCTGGGTGATATAACTGCCACAGAAACCAGTCCATTATCCTGGATATACCAACTGAGGAGTGCCACAATGAATACATTATTAGCGCATTATTAATAACTAATTAATAACTCTTTAATAATACATTAATTAACATTAATAACCTTCAGCACTCACACAAACCATCCCCCTGAGAAATTGTGTAGACAGGACAAGTACCATGAATAAGTAATTTTGCTTTTTTAGAGTTAAATAATGTTTGACAAGTCATAATAAATTATAATAGTAATGAGTGTGTGTTCTTGTATAGGCATTGCACATGATTAAATATTAATGCCTTTTATTGTTTTATTAATGGGCACATAATTGAAGGTGTTACAAAAACACTGTTTATTCAGTTGATGCAAAATATCTAGAGGCACTGCTAAACTACTGATGAAGTAGTCCTGCAGTATAGAGTTATACTGTATATCTGGCTCTGTGGATTGGCTCTCAAGCTCCATTCTGGCCACCACCGTGTCTGCTGGTGTTCCTTCCAACCACAACTGTGAGCTCTGGATTTCAGCGAGCTGTTTACTGTTGTAATTAGACCCTCTTAATGTCAGAAATGCTTTTGCTTGCCATGAAGATAATGACCCAGTAAATGCCTCGTAATCACATAGTTTTCATCAGTCAGCCCGACCAGGGCTTTGACTTTCTGTGGTACGCTGTGTACTAGTAAATGCTCCAAATGCGAAACTGCAATGAGCCAAATCTACATTGTGTTCAATTCTACTCAATTCAATTTATTTTTGTAGAGGGCTTTTCACAGGAGACTGACAGAAAAATGCTTTACAGAGTAACAGAGAAGGGAATTGAACATATCAGCCCTAAGCCCCCAGTAGTATATGAGGTAAATGACTCCCTGATGGGAAGAAATCTTGGGAGGAACCCGGCTATAGAGGCATGCCCATCCTCCGCTGGCCTATAGATTTGATAATAATGTTGATAGGTTACAGTAAGAGGTAGTGAAAGAGCATAAACGCTCCTGAGGACTACAATTCCCACAGTTCTGTGCGATAACTGCCGATGTGGCAGAGGCTTCGTTTAAATTATTGCATCTGCAAAGTACATTTCAAGAAAAAGTCAGCGTGTGTGTGTGTGAGAGTGTGTGTGTGTGTGTGAGAGAGAGAAAGAGAGAGAGAGAGAGAGAGAGAGAGAGAGAGAGAGCTGGCCAAACCACAGGAAGACTCTGCTGATTCAAACCAAATGGGGAGTCCTGATCTGGGATACAAACTTTGAGGAAAGAGAGATTAAAGATAAGCCCACTCTCAGTGCTGAAGTTTGGCTCTAAAACTGTCACAAGTGCTGCCTGACAGGCTGATTGACAGGCTGAGTCACACACTGCTGCGGCTGACACACAGTGCACGGCAGTCCTAGACTCACTGTGACATCCAGTGGTTATCCCCTCAAATCACAGCCCCCTGCTGTTCCCAAATATACCATGAGGTTTTTCTCATCGCATTTCTGCAGATTTATGATTCCAAGTGGTCGGGGTAAGGATCTATATCTAGGGTTTACCATTCTGGTCCTTGAGGGCCGAGGTCTTGAGGTACTGGTACTGGTTTTTGTTTCAACCAATTACCTTGTTTTTAATTTGCTGACAGCTCTATAAATTACCATGGTTCAAGCCTGTACTTGAGCACAGTAAAATCTTTAGGATACACTTGCAGTCTGCAGCTGTAGCCGGTACTCATACACATGACAGATAAGATATAACTGAGTCAATTAAATAATTAAGACCTGAAGTTGGCACAAAATCCTGAAACGGATTGGCCCTTGTTGTGCACCCCTGATCTATATGCAAACATGACTTGTGTGCCACATGTTAAGTTGAATTGTAAGTTACTGTGGTATTATTGCAACTAGTTTTACCCCAATGCATGGCTGAGGGCCATTCGCTGAAACTGTAAACGTAAAGTTTCATGAAGTGTTGATTGATGGATCGGCACTGTGGAGGTTATGGGCGATGGGTGGTTTTGTTTTGCCAAGTTAATGAGGGGTATTGAGCTAACACGTCAATAGCAGAGTGATTTCTTGTCATATTTATGAGGTTATGGGTGAGTGGTAGGGGCAGGTGTGCCACCCAGACAGGTACGAGGGGTCTGTTCATGAACACCCAGTGAAAGAGAGAGAGAGAAAGAGACAGAGATAGAGTTAGTCTGCGTTAATATATATGAATGTAGTGCTCTGCGCTTCACAAATGTAGCAATAATATTGTTAACAATAAGATGTTAATGATTACAGATGTTTCACCTGCCAATAAAACAGTTTGAAATTTGCATTAGAAAAAGCGTGCGAGAGAGAAAGGAAGCGAGAGGGAAAACTAGCTGAATTAGTTTTTTTTGCGCCCTGGCTCTTGCCCTCTCACACAGGACCGTGTCACTGCCAGTTCTGTCCGAGCTAATCTGCCTTATTCTGGCACGAGCAGCTCCCCCTGTCCGCTGCCCTGTGAAGTAGTGCACCTTTTTAAAAGGGCCGCTTACCACCGAAATAATGCACGATGTTGATTTGAGGTCTCTGTGGTAAACGGTATTCAAGACGAATTGGCCTGTCCCGAATGGGCTTGAGCGTTAGTAGCTGTGCCAGTAATCCGGGGGCTGCGAGTTTCAGTCCTTTTTTCGGGACACAGCCACTTTGCCCTTTACACAGGAAAAAGCTTATAGGGATGATATAAGTCATAAAGAGAAAGACATGTACTATATCAGAGTTAAAAACTCTCTGTCAGGGTTGATTTACCCTGAAAAGCTCCTTGCGTGCATGCTGTACTTGCATGCGTATTTATGGGGAAACTTGGATTTCGGCGTGGATTCGTTTTGGCTGGAGATCCGTTTAGTATATGAATATAGATTATATCTGGTATATAAGTCAAACTTTACAGGTTTTTTACAGGGTGTTTGACCTGCCTGTGTAACCTAATGATTTGTGTAACCCTAGGAGATTATATCTGAAGACACACTGTTTATAAATATTAAAAGAGGAAACAGAGAGAGTGAGCGAGAGGAAAAATACTCTTCAGCTGAAAACTATTAGATGGGAACCTCGTCCCGGTTTACAGTCAGATCATTGGGTTTGTTTTGATTTCCACAGGAAGCCTTGTCCAAATCAGCGTTTCTCCTCGTTTGTTTACATCTGCTTGTTGTTGCTTGGCAGTTTATTTTTTAAAGAGGGCTCTGATTTAAACAGGAAGCGTCCCGTCAGGTGGGAGGACAGGTAAAGGATGTTCAGAGAGACACAAATAACAGCACGACAACAGCGGTAAACACGCTGCCAGATATACTGGAGAGCTGAAACGTCTTTGTGTTTCTGCATTCTAAGAAAAGGCAGAGCCCCGCAGAGAGAGAGAGAGAGAGAGAGAGAGATTACCAGGGATGGGGTTTGTTTTTTTGCCATCAAACAAAATGGCACCGGTCCCGGTATCTCGTCCTCTCACACATTAAACTGACTTGGCACAACACAGACTATCACGGTCCTTCACAGCCAATCAGCTCGTGAGAGCTTTTGATTGGATGCCCATTGGAGGCCTGGATTCAATCAAATCTGTCCCTAGTGGTTTACATTTGGCAGTGAAGCCTGATTTTAGTGCAAACTGAATTCGCCAATGGAAAAAAGGAGAGAGAGAGAGAGATAGAGAGAGAGAAACACAGAGAGAGATAGGTCAAAGTGAAAGACAAATGTTGGGGCATGTGGACACTGCTGTTATGCCCTCGAACAAAGCAGTTTCCCTAAACATCGTCAGAACATTGTTTACATTCGAAAGCGTACAATAGTTTGAGCACGTTGGTCTTTTTAACCCTTTAGGGTGTGAGAGAACCTTAATCGAACATTCTAACAATCTAACGGTGACGCAACAATTGATGGAGCGATGAAGTTCTAGAACGCTGACATGGATGTAAAAAACCCCCCCAAAAAAACATCAACGTCAACATCAGCGCGTTCACAGAGAAGGGGGTAGGGATAACCAGCATTGTGGTTTGAGGGTGTTTGTTGCTGCAATTCCTCTCTTGACCATTAGGAGTCTGAAATGACCTCTTGTACCTTTGAAGTAGGGCTCATCTGTGCTCGGTCGGGCCCCCTGACGCAGCTGTGTTTTCAGAGAGGCGGGTGCCCAGCAGGACGGTGAGGGTGCCGGAGCGAGTCGTGGAGCAGCGGAGGCCTCCCCACGACTCGGGGGCGGTGCAGCCCGAACGGGAGCGGGGCTTCCTGCTGGGCCTGGCGCAGAACGACCGCAGGACGGGAGAAACGAGGAGGCCCAGCACCTCCCTGCAGGCCGAACAGAGGAGGCCCAGCACCTCCCTGCAGGCCGAACAGAGGAGGCCCAGCACCTCCCTGCAGGAGGACCGGAGGAGGCCCAGTGCCCCCGTACAGGCTGAACAGAGGAGCCCTAGAAGGCGAAACCTTGGTAAGAGAAGAGGAGCGTGGCACGTGGCCAAATCTTATAGAAAAAAATACTTGTGGTTAATACTTGTCTAATGAAATTACGATGAGTCCTTGTAGTCAATTTTGGACAATGGTTATCTATTTGGAGATACGTACGGTTTTTTAAATGTATGTATTTTTGTAAAGAGCTGACAGAAATACAGTGCAGTGATTTTGTAGTGACATACTGTGGGCCGTATTGGCCTCCAGCTGTGCCCTTTTGAATGTGTAAACCGTGGACGTGTGTGGTATCCCTCTCTGTTCGTAGCCTCTGAGTCCGTGTATGTGGTATCACTGCAGGCACAGAAAGCGCTTGGACAGAGCTCCCCCGTTCAAAAGGCTTTCACCAACAAAAAACCCCCCCCAGGTAGGTGCGTGACCCCCCCCCCCCAAAAAAAAAACAAACAAACAAACATTCTAACCTCGCCTTCACATTAGAGTCAGGCTTCCCCTTTGATGTCTCTTCGATAGTCAACTCCTAATAACTGCGCTTGCCTTTGGTGCTGCATGACGTGACGTTATGCATGTAACCAGATTATGCACTTATCAACAGCAATCAGTGGGATTTAGGTGAGATGCGAAATATGACTCGTGTTAAAACGTGTGATATTTGCAATGAAACAGAGTTTGAGATAATCAGACATGCAATTTCATTTAGGTGTCTGCGAGGAAAGTAGAAAACAATTAGTTTTTCATGAACCATGTTACCATGTTTTTAGCTTTAGACATTGAACGGCTACCTTTGTGTCCGTCCTGCAGATTCGGGGGAAATTGCTGACGTGAAGGACATAAGTGTCCGAGTCATGTCCCCCCAGTCAGTGTTCGTCTCCTGGGTGGACCCTGAGGTGGAGAAGGAGAAGGCCGACAGCAACTCCAGGTGAGCAGGTCACGTCCAGGTAGCCAAGACCATGTTCTTCAATCGATCTTAAAAGGGCCAAGAAAATGGCATTTATATAGTGCCTTTATCCAAAGCGCTGTACAATTGATGCTTCTCATTCACCCATTCATACACACCAACAGTGATTGGCTACCATGCAAGGCGCCAACCAGCTCATCAGGAGCATTTGGGGATTAGGTGTCTTGCTCAGGGACACTTTGACACAGCCCGGGCGGGGGATCGAACTGGCAACCCTCTGACTGCCAGACAACTGCTCTTACCGCCTGAGCCATGTCGCCCCTGAAAAAGTGCACATTTTCTTGGGAAATATCAAAGCGACTAACCCTTAGGAAGACTCGGGGCAACACTGCAACACACGTTTTAATGGAACGCAGCTGTGTGCAGAGTCGCTGACTGTTCCCCACAGCTGTTTTGCAAATTCTGCCAGTCCTCATTTCAACCAACATTTTCTCCTGAACCTTGGGTAATAAAACGTTTTATATGACGCTACCGCAATTCCACATGGCACGTCCTTCCTGCATATTCACGAAGTGTTTGTTCTGTGAGTTGCCTTTCTGGATTTCATAACTTAATGAGTTTCGGTCAAGCTGAGCAGCTTTCCTACAAACACTCTGTTGCTCAGGCCAGCTCTCTTGATCGTTGTTTTGATTGATAGCCCATGCACTTCGTTTATAGTCATCTAAATGTTTCTGTTTTGATTGTTCGGTCTTAACACATGTCCAGTAATTTCCCGGGCGGAAAATTGTCTGACTGCGACATGTGTGCTCCGTGTTGTCCCGGATTATGACACGCCTGTCTTGTCTTGTCCTCCACTATCTTTGTGTGGGCAGGTACTACACTGTGAGGTACAGGGAGAAGGGGGAGTCCGCTCGGTGGGACTACAGGGAAACTACCCAGCGGCGCCTCCTGGTGGACACGCTCACCGCCGACAACATGTATGAGTTCTCCATCCGGATCTCCCAGGGCGACCGCACCAGCAAGTGGAGCGTCTCCGTCTTTCAGAGGACCCCTGAATCCGGTAGGTTAGTGAACTGCCTGACTAAATTGAGATAACACCAAATACTCTTTAGATAGGTGGAATGTGTAGACAGCTATTTTTATAGACAGTGTTGACATTTATAAGAAGTGAATTTGATCAGAATTATGCATTCGGCATTCTACTCAAGCACATGTGTAACAAATATCGTGTCCCTTATAAATGAATGTACATAACAGAATTTCCCCCCACGCTTTCAGCAGGTTGCATATTTTCATAGGAAAACATAGGGTAGTATTTCACTCATTCCCCAATGCGGTTTGCATACTGTACGTCCACACTTGGAAAGTTGCTAACGTCTGATGAATATATGTCTTCAGGAGATTAATGTTCCATGTTAGGGAGTATGTTCCATTGGAGCTGTCACGAGGCAGCATTGCGATGTCATAGTTGGCTCAGTGTTAGGGTTCACGCAAATGTCGGCGTTTATCGCCTTTCCTAGTTATTTGGACCAAACACCTTCATTTCTCATATTAATGACCTCACCACATGTGCTTTCCTGAAAAAAAAAAAAAATCCTGTGCAGAATCTTTTTTTTTTCATTTCGAATCTTTTGGCGAGAGTTAGAACTACCCGTATAGCGCACAGCGCGTGTTTTTAACGCTTTCTTTTTTCCGAAAAACGCGCAGCTCCGACGGGCGCCCCGGAGAACTTTAACGTGAAGCCGCTGAGGGGCAAAGGCACCGCTGTCACGGCAACCTGGGAGCCGCCGGAGGAGCCCAACGGCCGGATCAGAGGTATTCAAAATGGCGTCTCGCTCGCGGAGAAACACACACGAGAGACACTCATCATTTATTCACTCATCACCACACCTTTAAGGCCTAGGGCTCGTCCCAGTGACTTATTTTTGCCTCCTTTCCTTGCTCCTAGCACCTAGGAGAGGTGGATCCACAGGTCAATCTTTTATTTACACGTTCTGAAAAAATAGGCCTATTTCCACAAAGGATGCACTTATGTTTACTTACTCAAGAATCCTTAAAAATATCTGTAAAGATGGTGGACCTGGATTGATTTCCAGGTCAGTCGGGGAACGAGGCAAGGAAGGATAAAATATGTGATTGGAATGAGCCAACGGAGTCAATACACAATACACCCCAGTGAAGCCCAGCATATAAACTGCACATAAAATATCAGCTGGAGAGGGATTAACGCCTGTGTGCTACCGGTAAATCAGCAGACACCGGCCATTAACCCGCATTCCGACCGCGCCGCCGTCCAAAAACGCCGGTCCCCGGCGGTCCCCAGAGTTGTGAGCGTCTGCCGAATCGTTCCAGAGTACATCGTCTCCTACGCTCCGGCCCTGAAGCCGTTTGGGGCGAAGACGGTGACGGTGCGCGGGAGCGGCACGTCCGCCGTGGTGGAAGGCCTGCAGCCCGGCGAGCGCTACATCTTCAAGATCCGCGCCGTCAACCGGAGGGGCCAGGGCCCCCAGAGCAAGGCCTTCAGCGTCGCCATGCCAGCAAGTAAGCACTTTTCATTTTCTCCCCATCACAGGTTCCCCCTCCCCCCCATTTTCGTGTAAAGTTTTTTAACGGATGTCTCCTGTTATATTGTGATTATGTAACGTGTTTATTACATATTGGGACAGTAGACACCCTCAACCCTTGTGTTCTGTACTGTTTCATACAGAAATAGTTGAATTTAGATATTAATGTCACTTTATAGCTTTGATCTGTTACCGTTGTTACCGTTTTTAAAGAGCTTATTGAGGATACTGACAAAAAGACTCAGGCGCTAAACAAAATGTCTTCTCGTTGTCGCTAGCCAGTAGTGCTGCCTCAGCATCGTCCCACCACTCTAGGAGTCAAGGTTTATCCAGGCCTTCCAGACCCTATCTCAGGAAGGACACCCGTGTGGCCTCGGAGGAGGACTCAGAGGAGGAGGATGAGGAGGAGGAGGAAGAGGAGGAGGAAGAGGAGCCCACTCCACGCACCCCCACGACCGTCAGCCCCACGCCCACCCGGAGGAGCCGGCCCCTCTCGCAGACCCGGTCCTACCACAGCGTCTTCTCCTCGGTGCGGTCGCCCGTTCGCACTCGGGGCGGCTCGCGGACCCCGCAGGCCAGCGAGCGGGCGCAGGAGACGCTGGAGGAGGAGAAAGAGGAAGAGGCGGTGGAGGAAGAGCAGGAACAGAGGCCCACAGAGGCCGCCAAGAAGGAGGACGCCGCCGTCTCCTACCCTGAGAAGAAGGACTCGTACGACCAGGGTGTCGCCGAGCCCAAACCGGCGCCTAAAGAGCCCTCTCCACAGCCCGGCGGTAACGGCGGAGGTCCCGTCCTGCCGAACCGCTACCCGGGTCGGAGGAAGCCGGGGGTTCTGACCCGGGGGAAACTGGGCAGGTTCCAGAACGGCCAGCGCAAGCCTGGGTCCAACCAGTCCACCCTACCCTCCGCCACGGGGGCCCACACCCGGCCCGAGGAAGAGGAGGAGACAGAGGAGACGCCGACCCCTACCCCTCGACCCACCACCACCACCACCACAGCCACCACCACCACCACCACTACTGCCACCACCACTACTACCACCTCTCGACCAGCGCCCCCCGCCCTGGCCCCCTCCGTCCAGAACCGGCAGCTGAGGCCAGGTTCCGGGGGCAGGGGGGTCCCCCGGCAGGGCGGCAGGGTCCTGACCAGCCGGGAGTCGTCCCTGGCCTCCGTCGGAGCCCAAACCCCCCAGATCAAACAGCCGGTCGCGTCGCTTCCGGACGTCTCCGTCTCCCAGGACACGTCCTCCTACAACCCCGTCCCGAAGAGCCCCGCGACGAAGGACGACTACAAGGAGGCTTACGGGAAGAACGCCGACAAAATCGTCGCAACCGTCCCGCCGAAGCCGGCGACCTCCCGGCCCGAGCTGAGCGAAAACGACAGCATCGAGAGGGACTCCGTGCCCGAGCGGCCCAGGGTCCCCACGGCCCCCCGCCGCCCCGTTATCGGCCCCAACGGGCGCCTGCGGTACCCCAACCTCGCAAACCGCCAGGTGGGGTCCAGGACTCGCTTCCCCGGCCGCACGGCGGGGAAAGTGATCAACGGCGGCTCAAAGCCCAGCTACGAACAAGGTGAGGCTGTTCATCCCGCCGTCTTATACCCCTGAAATTACCCCCGCCGGGTAGTTTGCAGGATGGGCGTTGTTTTTTTATGCTATTCATCCAATGAAATAGACAATGGATGATAATATTTGCATCATACATTTCTAACCAACTATGATCAGAATGCTGCAAATATAGGTAAAACAGATACATTTTAATGTTTCCGTGGACCACCTGAAAAAATAAAGACGAGAAGATGGTGGAAGAATATGCAGCTCAATTCAAACTCAAAGATTGTATTTGGACTGTTTCTCAGAAGCACAAATAGAAACCGGTCCAAAATTATTTGAGCATACAAAAAGAAAAAATCAGTGCTATTCCTGAGTTGCTGCCATTTGGATTCCCTTGCTCAGGCAAAAACGGACGTCCAAATCTCACAGCAACCAACGGCAACGCCAAACCGGCATCGGGTCGCCGGTTCATCACCAGTCCTGAAGGACTCAAATGGGTAGGTTGCTTGGATCTCTTGGATTTTTGTGACAAAAATATGTTGAATTGAAAATATTTTCAGAAATATTATTTATTTTATTGTTATTGAATGTGCCTTACAGTGTAGGCTCCAGCATAGCGGAGTATAATGATGGATCTTGAGATTAAGACAGAAATACATTTCTGGGTCTTAGGAGGATATTTTATGATCCTTTGGGGAGTTTTTTTCTCGCCACTGTTTCAGGGGTTTTCTCTCCACTACCTTTCAGGTGCTATTTGTTGTTTCAGTCCTGGTTTTTTTCCCCTTCTGCTACTCTTTGTGACTTTGTGACAGTCTTCTCTAAAAAGCGCTATACAAAAAAAATTTAATTGAATATTTTGTCTTCATATAAAATGACTAAATTGTGCTTCTCTGTTCTGTTCAGATAGTGGACCTGGACAAAGGTCTTCTGATGAACGAGAACGGGAGGATTCTGCAGGACTCCCAGGGGAAACCTCGCAGGGTCATCCTGGGGGAGGATGGACGCACCATTTTCGGTTTGTTTCGTTTTTTTTAAACTTTCATTTAAATGTTGGCATTTTTACCATGGCAACCATTTCAGGGGAAATTGTTCCGACAGGACAGATTTTCCCACAGCATTATTTGAGACTGGCACTTGTAATAACAAGTTAACTCCCCCCCCCAACACTCAATCATTATGTCGTAATGTGTAAAAATACACAAACACTACATACAGAACAGTATACAGTATTTATCCCTGACATGAATGAACACTGGGTGATGTAGCCAGGTGCCACTCAAAATGGCGTTTGTGCATGAACGTGTAAGTAAGTAAATACGCAAAGACACTAGTAGTAACAGCTACGGTTACTACACAGCTGGCATCGGTTGTAGCTCCAGCTTAATCGTTTATGCCTGGATGTGGGATTCATCTGGAAGCCGGTCTGGGGCTTATTTTCGGGAGAATGTCGGAGCCCCGCCAAGTCCTTCCCATTGGACTGCAGGCTGGTGGCCCGATGGGTTCTCGCTCGCTTGGGCAAAACTGACTTGCGAAATTGACAGGAAATTTGACTCGCCAAACTACATTTGTCAGTGAGTTTGAGAGCGAATGCTAATCGGGAACAGGGCCGACGTCTCTGACGAAGTGCTTCTCCGCCACGCAGACGACCAGGGGAGTCCGCTGGTGAACTCGGAGGGCCTGGCGCTGTTCGGACACGGACGGGACAGTAGGCCGGTGGTCAACCCCAAAGACAAGTTCTTCACCATGGGAGGGAAGCAAATCGTGGGCTTGGACCGCCCCACGCCGAAGACGACGACGACGACCACCACCACCATCGCCCCGACGACGGCCATGACAACTACAGCTCCTACTACCACACCTGAGCCCACGACGCTACCGACCACCACGGAGCTGATCACGGAGGAGCCTGTGACCTCGCCCCACGTCCCCGCCTGTCCGCCTGGGACCTACCCCCGGATGGACGACCAGGGCTTCCCCATGTTCGACGACGAAGGCATACTCAACTGTTACTCCGAGGGTAAGAAAGCTAGAATGCGCTTTTAATGCTATGCCCCCCCCACCCCAACGAACCCCAACCCTGGACCTGGAGAACCACGGGGTCTGCTGCCTGCTGTTTTTTGCTGTCACTCAACCCTTAATCGACCAATTTAATCTCTTAATCACAGATAACGCACCCCACCTTCCTGAAATGCTTGCAGATTTTACGGGGAATCCCCAGAGCAGCAGACCCTGTGGACCTCTGGTCCCAGACCCCTGATATATTACACACAAATTAATATGTATTATATTATATTGTATTATGTATTAAATTACAGCACAGGTTTATTTGATTTTAGGTTTGATTTCAGTACTCCTCAGTATTAGATCAACGTGACTCCTACAAGTTCTTACATATTTGTTCACTTACCTTAAGTTTCTTCACTTGTGCAGTGACTGAGAACGATTGGCTTTGTACTGCACTCCTGAACTCAGACAGTGCTGTCTAACCTGATAGCTTCCATGTTGCTTACACTTGGTGTTTGTCATAAAGGCCTTGTAAATCGCTTTGGACAAAAGCAACTGCCAAATGAATGGTCGTAAAAGGTAATATAAGCCATCAAGCCAGTTGTTTTAAGACAGAAAGAATCAGAAACTACTGTAGAAATTATGTTTTTGTGAACTGTGACCTGATAACTTTCAGCTACACCAAAGGGGTGTTTCAAATACGTTTATTTAACTTGTGTAAGATCCTGCTTTAATCTTGTGCAACACAAGACTGGGAAAACAGAGCTTAGAATTTGATGAATAGGCAATAGACTTCTTCTTCTTTGGTTGGCTTTGTTCTTCTGTGGTATGCGCCTCCCTCTGAGAGTCCGCACATTAACCCCAAGACCCCCCCCCGGGGACGGCAGCGCCAGCGTCAACGCCGGCTAAACTGGGATTAAAACCCGAGATGCGGATTATACGGTTTGTTTGTGGCCGCGGTGCCCATTTGCGGTGACGGGGACGTCAGTCAGACTCCCCCCGAACGGCAGGAAATGCGAAGCAGGGATTCTGACAGCTGCTCGCCAGCCGCGCAACGCCACCCGCATGCAACGTCGACACCTCCAGCGAAACACATGGCTTTTCCGAGCGGCACATGTTTGGCTCCGTCAGGACACAGCTGGGCCTTACAGCAGCACAGCTTACCGCCGCAGAGCTCGACTCTCATCTCGGAGATCCACGGGGGCTGCTTTTTCGAGAAGGTTTTTACGCCGCGCTTAACCGGTCAACGAGACGTTTATTACGCAGCTGAACTCACCTCAGGTTGCAGATTCTGGGGTGAGAACCGAGAACAGTAGACCCTGTGGTTCTGCAGGATGGAGATTGAGTGCTACTGCCTTTGAGTTATTTATGAAATTACCCATTTGCTCTGCTCGCTTTCCTCACTGAATATTCCAGCATAAACTAGCCTGAGTCGGTCAGACCAGCTGAGATTCTACGATGCTTTAAGGCGGTTTAAGATGTGTCTTCTGACACTTTCAGCGGGTCACCCATCTTAAAGCATCGTAGAATCCCAGTCTTCCGAATCAGGAATTTTTGGCTGGAATCGTCAGCCGGGAAAGTGGCAGAGAAAGTAACCTAGAGGTCACGTGCTGTTTGCTGCGCACAAAACATTCTGCGGAAGCTTTTCTTCGCCCTGCAGCTACACAGATTTTTGCGAGATTATGTTTTTGATTTTGCACTGTTGCTGTTTCTTATTTTGTTTGTTTTGTTTCTATTTTTTTTTGCGGAAAATGTTTGCAACGTCCAATCTCCTGCTTCCTCAACAGAAGGGTCGTCAGGGATGGGGATGGACCCCATGGTTACGGTCGCCATGGCGACCGACAGGGCTGACGCTTTAGCTATTGAAGAAGGTACCGGCTGAGCATGGCTGCATGGTGCCGTTGGGTCATTGTCTCGTCGATGTTGTCCTGGTTGTTGTCTGGTTGTTGTCCGCGTTTTTTTAATCGATGGTCAGTGTCCTAACATTCACGTCCGAACGCCACACCACTAACCGCAAACTAAAAAAAAAAAACTGTTTCAGCATGCTGTACTGTAACCGGGGACGGCTGTCAGTGGGATGTCATGTGATGTTGCAGGTCTCTTATTTCTGGACACCCAACAACACCACCACCACCAGCAAAAAAGAGAACTTGTGCTCAGTTGCTTTGAGTCTTAGGTTGTGCTCAATGTGTGCATCCACGTGGATTTTGGGTGAGAATTAAAGTTGTGTCTTATTTGTATGTGTGTTCTTTAATAGATGGGCTATTTTTTTTGTATTCATTGGTTAGTTCCAGACCTGAGTCAAATAAATCATTGTTTTGAAATACCCTCAAAAAGTGCAAACCCCCACCTTCTGGTCCTCTTGGGTGGCTCAAGATCGATGAAGCACAGAAAAGTATTTGAATCCAAAACAATTACGTAATTGAACCGGGTCTGGTAAATTACTTGTCACCCCTGATGAATGAGAAAGGCCCATGAAAGGTGTCTGACGTGGGCCCAGTTTGACCCAGAGGCTCCGGCAAACAGATGGCGCGTCTGTTCAATGGTGGCCGCGTTGAAAGAGGCCCTTGGCTGTCAGCTATTGGCTCCCGGAGCAGGCAGGAAACAGCTGCGTTGGCCGGTCTGACTGCAGAGGACAGCGAGACCGTCTTCCTCGATCTGGGCCGGGAGTATTGGTCGCGCAGCTGGGCTGGATGAGAGCGGGGAGACTTTGGGCTTCCCCCGAACTCCAGCGCAGAGGGTTGGCCAAGCTCTGGGTCCTGGAGGTCCACAGGTTCTGCTGGAACCCGTGCGGCTCAGAACTTAAGAGTAATTCAGTCTGCTCATTACAGCCCACTCATCGCACTCGTTGTGTGGTCTGAGCTGGTTCTGGATTCTCGAGGCGAACGCAAGACCCGGCACAACCTTCTGCCCTCCAGGACCGGGATTGGCCAACTCTGTTGTCACGGGTAGAGATGGCAATGAGCTTCCAATCACTGACCAATCAAAAGGCTTTGCTCCCAAAAGCAGAACATGGCGATTGGTTCCATCCTAGAGAGCGGCTGATAATATGCAATAGCTCCGCCCCTTCCAGAGATCATTGGTATCCACTCTCCCATCACTAGCCCTAGAGCAGACGATTATTGAGAACCTACCAGATTGAGAAGAAGAGAAGGGTCTAGGTCAGGGGCACTCAAATCTGGCCCTCAAATCCAAATCCGGGCCTGGTTTGCTTGTTTACACCCAGCTGAAAATTGAACAATTCGTGCTGCTGATTGGCCAGACAGTCTTCACACCTGACTCCCAGGTAAAGGTGTGGTGGAAAACCACACCTGGAAAACCAGTGGAAAACCAGAAAACCGGTTAGCCTTCAGTGAAACTGTCAGGAGAGTGAGAAAATTCAGGGAAATATTCACACTAAGCCTTAATTAGTTAATAAATGTGTAGCGATGGGATTACCTGCCATTACGATGCATGTTTGCACAGGGACTGTGCCTTAACATCAGCGGTGGGAAATCCAGGTTCAAAAAGTAAAAGTCCTCTCCAGTATTTTGTTCCAACCACCTGGATTTGCTAATTTGCACAATTCTTCAGCCATGCGGTAGAACCAATGAGTGAAGTCAACTGACTGAGTTAATGGGGGATAAAACACTTGGCAGGGCTTTTATTTTCTGATCCCTGGACTTTCTACCTCTGCATAATATTAAGTGGGTCCAAAAACAAATAATCAATTGCTAGCATCATGGGTGAGATGTACGCAATTGAGAACTTGAAAAAGCAGAGAATCCTGTGTGTGATTTTTTCCCCCCGTCCTTTCTCTTCAGAGAACTTTGTCATCCAGACAACGTTGCCCCCGACAACCACAGCGCTGATGACACAGCCAGTCGCCAGGGGCAACTCTGGCCCCTCCTCCGAGTTCGATGCTGCTGGAAAGAAGCGGTTCACAGGTGAGCCAGGGCCAGGTGGCATACTATTACACTCCCAGAAAAAAAGGGTTCTGAACGGGTTCTTTAGCTTGAGTCCATGGGGAACCCTTTTTGGTTCTTTACGGAAACCTCTGTCGTAGGTGTGAAGCATGAAAACTCCCACACAAATATCAATTTTATCTGAGGAAGCATGATAGTGTTTTTCTATGGCAGGGATCACCAACCCTGTTCCTGGGACCATCCTATAGGTTTTCACTCCAACCCTAACAAAGCACAACTCATTCAACAGCTTCAGATCTCATTGAGCTGTAAATTGGTAGAATCAGATCTCATTGAGCTGTAAATTGGTAGAATCGGGTGTGCCAAATTAGGGTTGAAGTGAAAATCTTCAGGATGGCAAATCTCCAGGAACAGGGTTAGTGGAATCACAGGGTTCCAATTGGAACCATTTTTATTTCTTTTTTAATTGTAGAGCTAATTGTAATGCAGCAATACACGACAACACTTTCAGTGTAAAATCCACTCTCTCAGAGTACATTTGGTCTCTATTGGTAGGGTGACCAGATGTCTCATTTTTCCAGGGACTGCCCAGTATAGCACATTAGACATCCTGTTCACGTGTCCAACTTATTCTGAAAACATGCCCCATGTTTAAGTCATAGCACATTTTAATGGATCCTTCTGATTCTGCATGCCATTATTGTACAGTGTGGATTCTCATTGCATTCTGTACATGGTCCACCCTACATTTGACTATTAACCCTCATATAAAACTCTGCAAAAGTTTGTCTCATGCTCTGGATTCAAACCAGGGATGGAGCTGTGTGAAAGATTTTATTTTTATGCTTCATGCTTCTACCGGGTAACGCCCACAGAAACCAAACGGTTCTGATTGACCAACAGGAAGCAACGGACACAGCAACAAACAGAACGGGAACGATGAACTCCAGATTTGTTTATTCATGCGGATGTAAAAAGATTGCTAATACAGATGATTACTAAAACACAATGATCTAAAGCAGACTCCTAATTTATGCTGTGTGCAGGAAGCGGACGAACGGGTAGTAAAAGCATAGATGGTGGCCTGCTGTTGGTGATATCGTTGACAACATTGGGCTATCGTATGCTAGGAAACCAGGTCCCTTAATTTTTTTACCGAAATATTAATAATTAAAGGCATTAAAGGTACAATAGGTACCCTCTGCCTGTGTTTATAGTCCTTAAGTTCAGGTTTCAAACTATGCAATTGACGGGCCGTTACTCTGTACCAAAACATCATATAGCTGTACAATTGCATTGCTGAAATTCCTCTCTTGACCGTTAGAAGTCAGAAATTACCTACTGTACCTTTAAGGTGTTTCAGTGGATCTCTTTCTTTGTGCGCACAGATTAATGGACCATTATGGGGCCTTGGTTTCCTTTGAACGGGTACTCAATTTAAAAGAAGAGATCGGATAATTATTCATAATAATGTGTAACTAATGTCACTTTAAGGGATTTGTATTTCGTAGTGGTATGTACGCTCAGACGCGGAGCGGTTCTCCAGCGTGAGAATTCTTCTGAGGCGATGCCCCGAGGAACTCTGGGCCAAAGCGCTTTCGACGCCACGTCGTAAACAACACGAGCGGGAGCGTCAGATGGCGTTCCAAGTTCGGATCGCCGTTCTTCGAAACGATAAAGGGCCACCGTGCACCTCTGGGAGAAATTACGATAAAAGCTACGCGCTTTTTCGCCCTGGTGTCAGGGGCAAGCCGTAAAAAATTCGCTAAAACTTCACACATGAATTCCGTCTATCTCTGCGTCAACGTACAGTGATAACGACAGGCAGAATGAAACAGAGAGAAGGGAACACAAGATGGCTGCTTGCCACTGTCGAATTGCTTGGGAAAGCTTTGGCTGGGCGGCTCACATTGACTAATGTTAAGGCATACATCTGCTTAAAGCACACGAGAGCTTCAAGAGGATTATGATTTAATTACTTCACAGTTCCTTTGGGATTACGACAGTTCCGTTTCCGAAACCTCCATTTAAAAGGGAATCTACTTTTATGTTAAGAAAAAGAAAATGATTGTTTCAGCATCTAAAGATTAAGTTATCTCTGTCTTGCCCGCTCCACGGCCTGTCCCAGTACCAAAGCCTGTCTCAGTCCGGGAGAAATCAAGAAGCAAGAAGTCTTTTTCCTTTGCCAATTACTCCTGGCTCCGTGAGCTAATCACAAATAATTAGCGAGTGTAAACACTCAATGCTGGTTCCCTCTCAGATTAGACCGAGTTACACAGTACAAGAATATTATTCAGCTGTCGTCCATGGACCTAGCAGCGAATGTAAGATCAAATAAATGATCGGGCTAATAAAATAATTATGAGCAGAAGTTGGCTTGGAAGGGTGAAACGGATACGGCCGTCTGTGTGTCTAGTGCGCGCTCGAAGCTCTGCACTCCGATGCGTCTCTTCTGTTTCACACTCCAGAGAAAAGAATCATCTCCACAGCAGGAACAAGCACTGTAATGGGAAGCAGGTGTGTGTGTGCAAGTGTGTGTGTGTGTGTGTGCAAGTGTATGTGTGTGTGTGTGTGTGTATGTGTGCAAGTGTGTGTATGTGTGTGTGTGTGTGTGTGTGTGTGCATGTGCGCATGTGAGTATGTGTGTGTATGTGTGTGTATGTGTGTGTGCATGTGAGTGTGTGTATGTGTGTGTATGTGTGTATGTGCGCGTGTGTGTGTGTGCATGTGAGTGTGTGTATGTGTGTGTATGTGTGTATGTGCGCGTGTGTGTGTGTGCATGTGCATGTGAGTGTCCCTGTGCATGTGTGCTAGGAATGGGTGTGTGCGTGTGCACACGTGTATGTGCATGTGTGTATGTTAGGAATGAATATGTGTGTGTGTGTGTTAGGAACGGATGGGTGTGTGTGTTAGCATCATTTGCTGTAAGGCGTTGCCGAATAAGATGAATTTCCCTGTTTGTTGTGGTCTGGTTTGTGTTAGAGCCTTTGTGTAATTTAAACATCTCTTCATGCATTATTGTGTTTATTTCTGGGGGCGTGTGTGTCATTCGCCTTGGCCTGGCGGTGAAGGGGAGAGAAAAAATGGCGAGCAGGTGTCTTTGACAGTGCTGATCTCACTGCGCAGAGACGCTGAGCTCTGCTGCCCAGGGTCTCTGAAGCCAACGGCCCGCACTGACAGATCACAGCCCAGAGCCTCGGAGAGCGTAGCCGCCATTATCGCCCGGGCAATCACGTTTATCGACCGCGCAGTTCCCCCGTCTTCACAGGCCCGATAGCTGTGGATATCAACCGTGTCTATAGAACAGGGCTTCAGTTACAGCAATGCGTACTTACAAGGCTACAGGTTCAAATCCCACTTGAGCTGATGTCAAAAAGCCCAAATGGGTCTTTAAGCTAACGGTTTAAGCCCTTTAAGCTATGGGATAAAGAACATTCTAATCACATTATTTGTTAACTGAACCTTCTAAATGCTGACGATAATATGCATTCAAAATACAGCAATTGGATACATTTTCTGAACAAATGAACAAGCCTTCAGCACTGGTGGGATTGGCTTCAGAAAGCCTCTGATAGGTGTGGCTACCATCTGCAGCCAGCCAATACCTTGCACGCACCAATCAAAACACTCTTCTCCCCCAGCAAAAATGCTACGATTGGCTTCAGCCATCACAGTTCGTTGAGGACAGCGATGGCCCTGCCCATTAACAGACACGAGTCATCGCCCTTCCATCTCCAGGCCTTCCGCCAGTGCACTCCTGCTTCCCATTATCACATGCGTAGCGCCAAGGCAAAAAAGAAAGGGCTGAATTATCAATAGCATGTCGGGGGGGGGGGGGGAGTTCGGCTGAGAACATCGATTAAAGCCGCGAGCCCTTGTATCAGCGGTAATTGGCGATTTGATTCGGCACCGCGTTCTGCGAGTCGCGTTACTGGCGCCCCGGGGGCGGCGGGGTTTCGAGTCCAGGCCTGTCAGGAACGCGTGTTTTGACAAACGCATTCCGCAAGAGAGGAAACGCGCTGAGCCGGCAAAACAATTCATTACGCGGACGACGCGAGGTCTGGTCGGACCCGAGGCCGTCGCGCTTCATTAGAGGATCTGGGGAGCGAGCGGTTCGGAGCGCCGTCTCTATTGGAAGCAGAAGGCGTCTCGGATCTGAACGACGGCATCGCGGCGGCTCCGGGCATCTCAGGACACGGGAGGCCTCTGCGAACGTCATCGCGAGCGGTGTGATCCCCCCTCCGATCCCCCCCCCCCCCCCCCCCCCCCCGACAACATTAATATTTTCGTAGCGGCCCCTTTTGGCCGCAGAGAAGCGGCCGGGGCGGCGGAATGTAAGTAAACGTAGCGAGGAGTCGCGTGGGCTAACGTGCTATGCTAACGTGCTAGGCTAACGTGCTTGTCTTGGCGCGTGCGGAGGATCGGGTGTGCTTCCGCGGGACTGAATCAGGACGAGAAACACTCCCTCCCTCACACCAATTATACAGTGCAGCTTCAGTAGCAGTTAATGCCACTGACCTCTCGGCCTCCATTTTAGAGAACCTGCCCCCGCCCCCTCTCCGCCTCTCCACTCCAGATCTGATCTGAAGGGAGTGGGCAAGATCCTGGCACAAAATCACAGAGCTGATGTATCATCCCGCCCCCCACCTGACTGAGATAGGGCCATCCCCGACTTCACACACACACACACACACACACACACACATCTGAAACCCATTACGTCTGGGGGGGGGGGGGGAGGGGGGGGGACGAAGAAGAAGTGGAAAGAGAAAGTGGAAAGTAAAGTGCTGACATCGGCAGTGTGAGCCGACGGCGGCTCTCTGAGACGCATACACACACACACACTCTCTGAGACGCCGCGTGATTTATGGCGGTAATATCCGCTAGTCCGCCCGTGCTTCCAAGGTTCCACTTCTGTTCGTCTGTCTGTCTGTCTGTCTGTCTGTCTGCCACCTTTTTCGCACCTCCAAAAAACGGACGTCTCTCTTTTACTGGGTTCTGGGGGGGGGAGCTGGACTACCGAGGTGTGGAAAGGAAACGCAAACGCCCTAAACTGGGAACTTTGCCCAAAAATATACACTCACTGAGCACTATATTAGGTATTTAGTAGACCTTCGGCTGCTGTAGCCTGCCCACTTAGAAGTTTGATGTGTTCAGAGATGCTCTTCTGCATACGATTGTTGTAATGCCTGATTATTTGCGCTACTGTCACTTTCCTGTCAGCTTTCACCAGTCTGGCCACGTAGATCACATTTCTTCCCCATCCTAACATTTGGTCTGAACAACAGCTAAACCTCTTGACCATGTCTGCATGCCTCTATGCAATGCTGCATGCTTTAGTTGCTGCCACATGATTGGCTGAATAAATATTGGCATTAAAAAGCTGGTGTACAGGTCTACCTAATAAAGTGCTCACTGAGTGTATGCTTTGGGTGCCAAATGTATCTGTCCATCTACACTATAAAAAATATATAAATTACAACATACTAACCGTATCTGTCTCTTGACATGGACATTCACGTGAATCATGACACCACAGAGGCAGCCAAGCGCCCTCTCAACATCGTTGTAAAGCATAGCTACACGTTGGTCATACCAGATTGCTTCTGATGCAGAACACAGAAAATGAGATATCTAGTAGAACCACATCAACTATATCTACAGTAAAAAATACTGGGGAGTTATTGTACCTTCACATGTTTGGCTAAAAGTCACTTCAGTTGCAGCAGGGATTTTGTTTTCACCATAAAACTTGTCGGCGTTAACCGACTGTGAAGGAGAACAGAGTATGGTGTAATATGGTGGATGAAAGAGGGGATCAGTTTAGGATTTATGCTTTCTGGGGACGCGATACAGAGCAACACCATGAGGTACTGTTTGGCGCGGTTAGCCGTTCCAGTTATTGGCGAGAACAAGGCCCGAACCAGGCCTGACGCAGCAGGGCTGGCGTAAATCTCCGTAGTGGCTTTTTCTCTGGTCCCGTCCCACTGATTAAAAACAGCCCGCACACAAACGCACTCACTTGACCCCGTTGCACTCTTAAAAACGAGGATGGTGTATTTGGCACAAGACCTTACGCTCCTGGTTGGCAGGCAACGACATCCTTCATTTCCTGTCTGCTGACGGGGCGCCATTTTGGCTCTCCAGTTTCCTGTTAACACAATGTCGGTTTATTGCTCACTCATTAATTTATTATTATTATTTAACCTTTATTGAACCGGGGGGGGGGGGGGTACACTCGAGAAGGTTTTGGCCTCGAATGCCGTTTTGAATGTTACGTAAACAAACCACCGCGTACGATGGCGTAACTGGAAGCAGTAGGTGACTTATTTAACACTCCGTGCCACACTGGACACCGTTGCCATACCGACCGCCATAATAAGAGCGCTCTGCTCGCGGATGTTCTGCACAGCACCGGCGGCTCATAAAACACGCTGTTTTCGCCGAGCCTGGGGAGCTGATTTACAGTGTGTCTGGAGGAGGGCAGGCCCACTCCCTCACCTCCCAACAGGGAGAGACAGCGTTCCCAGCAGGGAGAGAGAGCGTTCCCAACATGGAGAGACCTCTCAGGAGGTCTCCCGGCCAGGTGCTGACCAAGCTCAGCAGCGGCTGTTCGACAGGAGACCGGGGGGGGGGGTACAGCTGGATTTCGGGGAAAGGGGGCGCAGATGTTGCATGACGCAGGTGCCGGGCAATGTGGAAGGGTGTCGGTGGGGACTTGTTTCAGACTCAAACGGGATCCGGTTTAAACTTGCAGTTCCGTCAGTGTTCCTCTCCAAGGAATGAGAAACTCAGGGCCAATCTCACAGACCCAGACCGAGCTTAGTCCTGGACTAAAATAAGTTTTTTGTCTCCATTTGTGTCTGTGAAACCGGCCCCTTATTTTTCTCCACAGCTTTTGGAACCTCTCGTTCCCTTGCTGACAGTTCTGCAATACTAAGCCCAGTCGTTCCTGGTGTTTTCGAACATCATAAGCTCTGGTATTTAAGATCTGTTTGATGACGGCTCACTGTTCTCCTTAGACACGCATGATCGCAGCCTGTCGCCGGTCTTTAGCCTCACTCAGACTCACGTGAGGCTTCAGGGGACAATCAGGCTGTGGTGTAAGACTCCTGTTTGAGGAGAACGATGTCTGTGACCTGTGTCACAAAGATGGATTACGGCATTAAACGCACAGAGCAAACCCCCTGGAATTCTCCCGAATCTGGAACATGGACCGAAGTAAAAAATTGCTTTTCCGGGTTTTACTCAGTGCAGTTATCCAGCTAAAATCAGTAATCCTGCTTTGTGGGTTTTACTCAGTGCAGTTATCCAGCGAACTCAGTAATCCTTCTTTGTGGGTTTTACTCAGTGCAGTTATCCAGCTAACTCAGTAATCCTGCTTTGTGGGTTTTACTCAGTGCAGTTATCCAGCTAACTCCATAATCCTACTTTGTGGGTTTTACTCAGTGCAGTTATCCAGCTAACTCAGTAATCCTGCTTTGTGAGTTTTACTCAGTGCAGTTATCCAGCTAACTCAGTAATCCTACTTTGTGGGTTTTACTCAGTGCAGTTATCCAGCTAACTCAGTAATCCTGCTTTGTGGGTTTTACTCAGTGCAGTTATCCAGCTAACTCAGTAATTCTGCTTTGTGAGTTTTACTTAGTGCAGTTATCCAGCTAACTCCATAATCCTACTTTGTGGGTTTTACTCAGGATCAGTTATCCAGCTAACTCAGTAATCCTGCTTTGTGAGTTTTACTCAGTGCAGTTAACCAGC
Organism: Conger conger; assembly: GCF_963514075.1. Taxonomy (NCBI): domain Eukaryota; kingdom Metazoa; phylum Chordata; class Actinopteri; order Anguilliformes; family Congridae; genus Conger; species Conger conger. The sequence goes on from NC_083764.1 coordinate 4,839,986, forward strand.
TAACTCAGTAATCCTGCTTTGTGGGTTTTACTCAGTGCAGTTATCCAGCTAACTCAGTAATCCTGCTTTGTGGGTTTTACTCAGTGCACTTATCCAGCTAACTCAGTAATCCTGCTTTGTGAGTTTTACTCAGTGCCGTTACCCAGCTAACTCAGTAATCCTGCTTTGTTGGTTTTACTCAGTGCAGTTATCCAGCTAACTCAGTAATCCTGCTTTGTGGGTTTTACTCAGTGCAGTTATCCAGCTAACTCAGTAATCCTGCTTTGTGAGTTTTACTCAGTGCAGTTATCCAGCTAACTCAGTAATCCTGCTTTGTGGGTTTTACTCAGGATCAGTTACCCAGCTAACTCAGTAATCCTGCTTTGTGAGTTTTACTCAGTGCAGTTAACCAGCTAACTCAGTAATCCTGCTTTGTGGGTTTTACTCAGTGCAGTTATCCAGCTAACTCCATAATCCTACTTTGTGGGTTTTACTCAGTGCAGTTATCCAGCTAACTCAGTAATCCTGCTTTGTGGGTTTAACTCAGTGCAGTTATCCAGCTAACTCCATAATCCTACTTTGTGGGTTTTACTCAGTGCAGTTATCCAGCTAACTCCATAATCCTACTTTGTGGGTTTTACTCAGTGCAGTTATCCAGCTAACTCAGTAATCCTGCTTTGTGAGTTTTACTCAGTGCAGTTAACCAGCTAACTCAGTAATCCTGCTGTGTGGGTTTTACTCAGTGCACTTAACCAGCTAACTCAGTAATCCGGCTTTGTGGGTTTTACTCAGTGCAGTTATCCAGCTAACTCAGTAATCCTGCTTTGTGGGTTTTACTCAGTGCACTTATCCAGCTAACTCGGTCATTGTGCTTTCGTGATACCGGCCCATTATCTCACCAAAATATATTTTGTTTAAATAAATAGATTAATAAATAAAACAAACAACTGCATTTAACCATGTGGTAGAAGTTAAGGATTAACGTGATTGTATGCAGAACAACAGCGTGCATGTGGGAAAAAAGTGAACTTTGTGAATCACCTGGGGCAAAGCAAAGACCAAGTACAAGTCATCTGACGTTGTGCCAGAACGTCGATTACGAAGCATGAAAAAAGGAAACAAAAACATATTGCAGAGGAAACAATGCAGTCATAACGGCCCGTAATGTTAATCCGATCCTGGACCGATCGATCTGTTCCGTCTCCTCGACCCCCCTCTCCCCAGCCCCGTACGTGAACTACATCCGGAAAGATCCGGGGGCGCCCTGCTCCCTGACGGAGGCGCTGGAGTACTTGCAGATGGACGTGCTGGAGAACCTAATCGAGCAGGACAGCGTGCTCACGGGGCGACCGCCCAAACACAAACCTCACAACTTCACCGTGGTTGCCATGGAGGGCTGCCACTCCTTCGTCATCCTGGACTGGGCCCGGCCGCTGAAGGACGACATGGTGTCAGGTGCGCGCTGCCCCCTGCTGGCTGGCTGTCTAAATGTACCATCCACTTTCCTACACTGCCCCCTACTGGGTGGCTGTCCTAATGCACATCCACTTTTCTATACTGCCCCCTGCTGTCTGGCTGTCCAAATGACCCTTCATACATGTACCCCCACTGTCCTACACTGCCCCCTGGCTGTCTGTTTGTCATAATGCTGGTCGGGTGAAAAATGTAGGTTTCAAGAACAACCTTGACCTCATGTTGATCTTTGTTGTTTTGTACTGGAACCAGGCCTACTTACATAAGCGTTCTCATGTAAGCCATCTGTGTTGCTCGATCAGCTATGGAAGATACAGTATGTACATCTACTTGGAACGGGAACTCAATTCAATTCAAAGTTTTCCAAGAAGAGAGATAAATCTCAAAAACAAATATAAAGTCGACCCCATGGAAAGAATTCAGTCGTATACTTTCCCAGGGTTTTATAATTCCTCAAAGAGCCCCCAAAATGTGTCTTTCAGCTTCAAACCACACGTTGGCTTTGGTGGTTATGGTAGCCTAACTCGCAGATATGCAATAACTCCACAAAAGCTGAAATACAAGAGCCGTGCGTCCCGCAGCCTCATCCAGATGCAGATTTTCTGTGTTTCCATGAAAGACACTCACATGTGCGCTTAACTCAAGTGTGCGTTCAACTCCATCCCCTGAAGTGTAGATCACTAAAAGGGCTTTCATATTGGAAAGGCAGAGGAATGTGATGTTGAATTAAGTGATTAATGTAACTTTAAAGAATTTGGGGTTTTTTCTGAAGGCCAGCTGTGTCAGTGGGGGTGGATCTGTGTGTTTGCCTTGGCGGATAGATACACGTCTGTAGAGTTTCACCTCAGGAGGCCTTGCCATTGGGGGGCGAGAACAGATAAACTGTTTGTTCGCTGTCCTCCTGAAACTATGCCGCTAAAAGCTCTTGCACACATCGCGTCGTCTCCTCGTCTAATGCGCTTTGTTAAATTGAATTCTACCGCATCAACAGCGCCTCTTGAAATTTGTGACAGCATCTCACCTCATAGCCTGGAGCCTTGTATTTAACTTTGGCAACCATCCAGGGAAAAAAAGACCTTTTTAAAACAGGTGACGGGAACAATTTTGAACTAGTTCAGTGTTAGGGCATAACTGCTGACAGTTTCCATTGAGTGGAGTATATATGATCTCATGATCAGAGCATTCGGGTAGCGTTATTAGAAAAATAGAGGCAACTGGATGGCTCTGTTTGCTGGCACTCCCCGGTGTAAAATCCAACTAGAACCAGCTGTTAGAACCAGCTGTTTCAAAACCTAGCATGAGCTGTTTCTCACCCAACTCCTTTGCTGACTGTGACCTACAGCCCTCCAGCGATGTGCAGAGAGGGAGTTACTGGGTGTTGGTTCTGTCCCATTCTCAAACGAGCCTTCCTTTCAGATCGTGCAAGGTTTTGGTCATGGGCTGCCGACAGCACGTTCCGACCACCCAGTTTATTATTTCGTTCCAAACAGGACATGTTCGAGCAAGACCGAGCGGGTGCACACACACATCAGTTTAATGGACCACAGAGTGTCTTTCTATGAAAACACACAGAATGGATTGAGCAAAAGCCACAGAAATGTCCAAAGGTAAAGAGCACATCCAAAATGTCCAAAAAGAGCAACTACTTATCTTTTCCAGTGCCGAGGTTTAGAACCAGGGTTTAGGGGGATAAAAACAGTGTCCTTGTTTCGTTGCCCAACAGCGACCCCTCTGGCCACTTGCATGAAGTGCACTCTCAGTGTGGCTGGGTGCTACATGGCACTGCGCAGTAACAGTTAGCTATAACTAATAGCATGGCGGTAACACTCCAGGCAGAGAAAAGATAAGTTGTGCCTCTGATTGGATATTTTAAAATGTGAGGTTAAAAAATCAGGATTAAAAACATGATTCTGAATGCAGATGGTGGATGATAGCTATCCATGAGAGCCCTGACTGTTCTTTCCCCTAAATCTCAGGCTACAAGGTTCACAGCGCTTCCTACGACGACGTCCTGAATAACCGGTGGTCTTCCAGATCCTCGACAGGCACACACCTGTCCGTGGAGAACCTGAAGCCCAACGCAAGGTTTGTCACCGCGCACTGTCCACCGAGTGCAGACCTGACAGGGTGGAGGACAGGGATGGACCTGATGGAACGCCGGCTGGCTCAAAGAGAGCTCTGATTGGTCGGCTTAACCTGAACTCTGATTGGCCGGCTTAAAGTGAGCTTTGATTGGCTGGCTTAAAGTAACCCGCTCCAGCTTTTACAGCAAGAACAGGAAGCCTGATATCAGAAAAGAATATTTAATATTTAAAATGGCTCTTGTCAAATTGAAAATCATTGCATATAAAACACATGTTTTAAGGTATTCATCAACAGTTGTCCTGTACAGTCTACAGAAATGCTATTTTATAATATAATATAATATAATATAATCTTCATTTTCAGAGAGCTCATGAATGTTATAATCCTATCAGCGCCGGCGGCACGGGCTGCCGATGTTTGCGGTGGAGCAGGTGTTTCAGTGCTGGCACGGGCGCTGGAGTTCAGTCATCTGCGCTGAATTATCTCCGTATTAACCGGGAGCTTCCACATCGCGGGCCGCTTACAGTGGCAAGGAGGCCCCCGGGGGGGCTGATCGCGTAAGCGGGTTCAGTCCCAACAGCTCGGGCCAGGGTTTGAGTTCAGGGCAGAGACCGGATGACGTGAGACCCTGCTTCATCAGCAGACACGGCGGGTGCGTCCCTGGAGGAGATCTAACACAGAGTGGGGGGGGGGGGGGGGGGCGCCAGTCGCCCTCTCACACACACACACACGTTCCCCCCTCCGACCACCGAAAAGGAATTCTGTTTCTCTTCCTCGCCAGGTTGTTGGCATAGAAACTGGGAAACAGAAAAGTTAAATATCGGATCAAACCCCAAAAGAGCACGATGGCAAACGCCCAACCGCACGAGTGCACTGCTCTGATCTGACGATAACGTTGAAGTTTGAAGTTCAAAGCTAAAGAATTTCAGCTCCAGGCCGTCATTGATTACGAGTAGACTTTAAAATAAATTAAAATATTTGACCACCGTTTTTCCATGCCGACGGCTCTTTCCGACTCAGATACGGGCGGGTGTGTGTCTGGCTGCTCACAGTGACAGACACCTCTGCGTGCCTCACTGAGCAGGAGCAGAAGCAACGACAGATTACACAGGTTTCAGTTTAAATGTATTTATTAGCAGAATAAGCCCCTTGGGACGGTAGATGTTATTTTCGAGGCGGGCCTTTGGAGAGCCGCACCACGTTAAGGTTGTGCTGGAGCGTGCGGTTCAGCTGTCACACGTGCACGGCAGCCATGTCAGGTTCTCATTTCTCCATTTTCCATTTGCACTTCGCCAGGGCGATGAGTGGGAAACAGTAGCCAGGTGAGTTCATCTAATGAGACAGCTGACGTCAAAAAACCTTTTCCTTCTTATGCACACTGCATATATTCTGTTATATTTGTAAAACAGAAATTTTCAGGGTGTAAGTATATAAAATGTGTTGTGTTTAGTGCCGTGTGCCAAACCTCCCCTTTTCTATGGAGGGAGAATAAAGAAAAACTCCAGTGATTGGGCGGGGGAGGGAGGGGGGGGGGGGGGGGGCACCACAAATTCATTCCCTGCTAAAATGAAAACAATATGACATTTGTGATTCATTTTCACAATAGTGGACGTTTTCTATAATGGCGGAACACGTTGGAAAATGGAAAACACGTGCGGAGATATTCGGCGACAGAAATTCGATTTGGCCGCACGGGGTTCTCCTGAGATGTGACATCAGTTGAGGAGGTCGGGTCCAGCACCAGGGGGTGGGAGGGACGGGGGTGAATCTGTGGTGCTGGTCCTACACACCGCCTAATCAGAATAACCCGCACACAAGCACTCACACGTGTGTCAGCAGAATCATGGCTACCAGTCTTGAGTAGCGGGGTTCATGTTTGGATTTGCCCCCTCTGTTACCCTAAGTGGAGTTTGAGACTCTCGTAGTGTCAGAGAGACAGAGAGAGAGAGAGAAAGAAAGAGAGGGAGAGAGAGACAGAGAGACAGAGACAGAGAGAGAGAAAGAAAGAGAAAGACAGAGACAGAGAAAGTGAGACAGAGAGAAGTCGCCGTTTAAGCCGTCCAAACCCAGCGGTTCATGACTCAGGAATGCAGAACAGACACACGTCTCTTCTTGCCCGTTCCCAGATTAAAATTAGAACAGAATTGTCTTTTGCTGGTTTCAGGACCATGTGTCAGAAGTGTGTGATATATACGATAGGAGAAGGCGACAGGCTAGAAGAGGCTATGAAAGGCGTGTCAGGGTGTGCCGTCACGAAAGAGCATCCTTTTAAAAATCTGCTTCTAACACGTACAGTTCAGTCCTCCTTCGTGACACACACCTCAGACAAACTCGACTCGGGGAGTGGTTCCCATGAGATTCCTCACCTCAACCACAGCAGAGAAAAGGCTAAAATGCCCTTGTAACTTGAGCCGGTATGTCTGGGTCTGTGCTGTGGAAAAGGAAGCCCGTTCTCGGTGATGTGCTGCGTCTGGATATTACCATTCCTGATGGCGGCTTGGATTCGATCAGCGTTTGTCCTTAGCCCGGGCCCACAGTGAAAATAAGTGTTCGTTTTTATTTTGTTCTCCCACAAACAGTTTCGCAAGCTTGTTTTGGCCACCGCTGACTTGCTTCGATGAGGAAAGCTCACGTTGAGCGACAAGGATGACTGAACCCCGGCCATTATTTAGACTAAGAAAAGTACATTTCCAATCCGTTTAAATGGGTTTGCACGATTAGCACGCAGGGTCCAAAATGGCCTGGAGGCCATTGTAGGGTGTGTGCATTGTGCTCTAATGCCACAGACGCTGGATGAAAAAACAGTATCCCTTGGCAGGCTGGTCGTTCCCTGTTCTGTGGCTCACAAAGAAAGCGGTTTATGAAATGAGCAGTTCATACTCTGCTGTCCTCCCACATAAAGTAGAGCAGTCCCATTAGCAATTCTAACCTGCGGGTTTTCTTGGAATGTTTTTTATTTTCAGTGTTCTAGAACTGCACAGCTTTCAATTACCAGTAGTGATTGTGACGTCAGCATTAGAACGTTCAGTTAAGACACACACAAAATATTAGCAATACAGTTACTTTAGTAATACTAATACATTTACTTGTCTGCTATTGCTGTCCGTCATTATAAAATAAAAATAAAATGTAATAAAATTATGAACTTGGCTAGCTGATACAGCTGACGGCAGAGCACTGTATCTAAGCGATACGGAGAGAGTGATTCTGTTTTTTTTCCCCCCTCTCTTTTTGACAGATATTACTTCAAAGTTCAAGCAAAGAACGTATTTGGACTCGGCCCACTCAGTGAAACGATCACATATGTCACAGAGTCAGGTCTGTGTCCACTGGTGTCCATGATATGGAAATGTCCAAAGTGCAGTTTATAACACATTTATATACACTGCATCACTGACTTAACCTTCTGTCCTATCTTTGTGCCTGTCGTTTATAACACATTCATATACACTGTATTAGGGGCATGCCCTGTCTATGTGTTTCTGGTTTATAACACATTTATAACATAATGTAATGACGAACAGGCCACTACATTTCCGCTACATTTAAATAGACTGCTTCACCAGCTCAGACTGGTTTAAGCTAGAATTTCCAGTAGGGACACAACACTATAGTATGATTTGCACACTGCTGGTAATGTGGTGAGCAGCTGCCTGGAAGGTGAAATGTGTGTTTTGTGTTTCAGACGACCCTCTACTTATCGACAGGCCCCCCGGTGAGTCCCGGACACGTGTCAGTCAAAGGGTCACATGACTCCAAAAGATCACATGACCTCAGAGGGTCACGTGACTCCGAAAGATCACACGACCTCAGAGGGTCACGTGACTCCGAAAGATCACATGACCTCAAAGTCGGGGGTTCTCAAGCACGAACCTAATGTAATCAGGGCAGCCTGTACCCTCGTGGTTACGGTGCTTGACTGGGACCCGGAAGGTCGGTGGTTCAAGCCCCAGTGTGGCCGCAGCCTCCTCTATCTTCTGTTCAGTTTGTTTTATTAGAAAAGGGGGCCGCACAAAGCAATATTCTTCCTGGGGGCCCACAATTCCTCGCTGCACCCCCCCACCCCCGTTTTTTTGTTTGTTTTTGTCACGGTTAATGTCGAATCAGTTGCACACAACATAAATCATCAGAACTGAGCCGGGAGCTGTGTGCACTCTCAGAAATACAGGTGGGAAATAAAGGTGCCTATAAAGGTGCAAATGCCTGTCGCTGGGGCAGTGCCGTACAGGTACATAACATCGAACCCCTAGTCAGCAATACAGAATTTATTTGTACCTTTATTTGTTTGGAAAACTCATTTGTACCCAAAGAGAACATTACTGTACTTTCAGGTTACGTTTTCGGATATTTCTTTGAATTTCCTTGAAGGACAATAAAGGTCCCTCCACTGTGGCTTTGTTTCTGAGAGGTACGCGACATCCTTGCTGAGCTGTTGGTTTTTTTTGGGGTGGGTGGGGTTTTCCAGGAGGGGAACCCATCTGGGTGCCGTTCACCTTCAAGTATAACCCGGCCCACAGCGTGTGCAAGGGCAGCCAGTTCGTCAAGCGCACCTGGTACAAGAAGTTTGTCGGGGTCGTCCTGTGCAACTCGCTGCGGTACAAGATCTTCATGGGCGAGGGACTCAAAGGTATCAGTGTGTGTGTGTGTGTGTGTGTGTGCGTGTGTGTGTGTGTGTGCGTGTGTGTGTGTGTGTGTGTGTGTGCGTGTGTGTAAGTATGTGTGTATGTGTGTAAGTGTGTGTGTGTGTGTGTGTGTGTGCGTGTGTGTAAGTATGTGTGTATGTGTGTAAGTATGTGTGTGTGTGTGCGCGTGTGTGTGTGTATGCGCGTGTGTGTGTGTGTGTGTGCGTGTGTGTGTACGCGCGCGCGTGTGTGTGTGTACGCGCGTGTGTGTGTGGGTGTGCGTGTGCGTAAGTATGTGTGTGTGTGTGCGTGTGTGTGGTGCATGGTGTGTGTATGTGTGTGTGTGCGTGTGTGTAAGTATGTGTGTGTGTGTGTGTGTGTGCGTGTGTGTGATGCATGGTGTGTGTATGTGCGTGCGTGTGTGTAAGTATGTGTGTATGTGTGTGTGTAAGTGTGTGTGTGTAAGTGTGTGTGTGTGTGTGCATGTGTGTGTGTGTGTGTGTGTGTGTGTGTGTGTAAGTGTGTGTAAGTGTGTGTGTTGCGCATAGATAATGGTTGTAGATAATGGGCTGGGTCCAAGTTGTTATCAAGTCATTTTTTTCCTGTAAGCTGCAGTGTCTGGCCACAAAATGTCTGACGGAATGTTGCAGATATCACTGCAGATGTTGGACATTTATTACATTTAAAAAATAAAATGTCATGGCTTGTGTTGTACAGAAGAGCAGACACCATTCAAAGCTGATTGCGTTTTTATTGCTTTATTACTTTAGATGACCTTTTTAGTGCATTGCATCATTGACATGTACAGGAGTGGTTTGGATTGCAATACAATAAAAGGTTCTCACCTCCAACTCTTTCTCGATCCTTCTAGACACGTTCTACAGTATTGGAGACACCTTCGGCTATGGTGAAGACCACTGCCAATTTGTTGATTCTTACATGGCAGGAAGAACTGGGCCCCAGAGTCTTTCCGCCTATCTGCCAACTGCTCAAGGTGAGATGCATGAGTGTAGACGACACCCTCACACTTACCCATGCCAGAATTAAATTACCCGAACAAACATTTCATATTTCATGTACAGTATAAAATTGTTTAATATAAAATATACTGTACATGAAGGTTCTGTAGAGTATATGCCTAGATGCATCCCAGGGAACAGTTGAACTTTTTTTGGAATGTTTTTTCATTTAAAAATTTCTAAATGTGAGTGTTCTAGAACCCTTTTTATTTCAATTACCAGGAGCGATTGTTACATTACAGCATTAGAACGTTCAGCCAATAGCCTAGTGGCTAAATCTCATGACTGGGACCCTGACGGTTGGTGGTTCAAGCCTTGTTGTAGCCATGATCCACACAGCTGTTGGGCCCTTGAACAAGGCCTTTAACCTTGCATTGCTCCAGGGGGTTGTCTCCTGCTTAGTCTAATCAACTGTAAATCACTTTGGATAAAGGCGTCAGATAAATAACAAATTGTTATTATTTTAATCACATATTTGTGATCTTACGCCTAATCATCTTTGACAGCAATAAAGTAGATAATAGCTAAGATTATAGTCAGTAGAGTACCTCATGGGTCTTAGGTTTCATTTCACCTTTGAGACTTTCAGGAATTTCACAAAAGTTGCACAAAAACATGACTCATTTTTTATAGCCAACAGTGAATAATGTGTTTAATTTCATCTTTTTTGAAAATGTATTCCCCGCAGGTTACTACCGGGCGTACCGCCAGGAGCCGGTGTTGTTCGGACCCATCGGTCGGAACACGGCGCACAACTTCGTGGGCTGGTACGAGTGTGGAGTCCCCATCCCGGGGAAGTGGTAACAGCGTTCCGGCGGGAGTGTGAGAATTTGCCGGAAAAAAAAACACGGGACTTTGCTCGATCCTGCTGAGCGCATCTCGAATCACGGAGAGATGAACTGTCACACACGTCAGCAAACATACAACATATACTGCTTCGGATGAAGAGAATATAATACTTGTTTCGTTTTTTTTATATTCTAAATTCTTTGTAACCATGTTTGTGCACTTTTTTTTTTTTAAGCAGTCTGTATATTGGGAAAAGCATGTGTGCTTAGCTCAGATAACCGTTGTCTTCCGGATCTGAAAAATAACATGTTGACTAAATAGTTTTGACATTGCACTCAAGGTAGTCTCTCAAACCTTGTTTTTTTTTTTTTACAATGAAACCAAGATCAAACACATTTTTTAAATGCAAAAACATAAACAGATGAACGAAGACTGTACTTCTTGCCTGATGTGGCAGTTTGTGAGTCTGGTATATACTTTTTAAAAACACTTTTATTAATTCATGTTTTTTTTATACACAGAATGAGGTTTTATTTTGATCAGGTTTTGTCTGAATGAGGTCAGAGAATACAATGACATATACACTCAGTGACCACTTTATACCTGTACACCAGCTCGGAATCAGCCAATCATGTGGCAGCAACTCAATGCATGAAAGCATGCAGGTATGGTCAAGAGGTTCAGTTGTTGTTCAGACCAAACATCAAAATACGGAACAAATGGGATGTACAGTAAGTGACTTTGACTGTGGAATGATTGTTGGTGCTAGACAGGGTGGTTTGATTATCTCACAAACTGCTGATCTCCTGTGATTTTCACATACAACAGTCCCTAGAGTATACCGAGAATGGTGTGAAAAACAAAAAGCATCAAGTGAATGGCAGTTCTGTGGGCAAAAATGCCTTGTTAATGAGAGAGGTCAGAGGAGAAGGACCAGACTGGTTCAAGATCCCCTTGAAGTGGATGGGATAAAGCAGCAGAAGACCAATACGTTTAAAAAGTAAAATAATTAAGTGCTCAGTGAGTGTAGAGTCACATTTGTCTCAGGAGCAAGAAGAAAGCAGTAAAACAGTGCTAATCAAAACCACTAACAATCACACCAGCCATCTTTTAAAATGTATAGCTGAGTTTATTTTAAATGTCTGTTTTCAACAGGTTAACGTGTCTGGCGTGACTGAATTGTCAAAATAAAGTACACACCACAAACTTTTAACCAAGTGCACTTGCTTTGAAATATTAATATTTTCACTATTGTTTATGTAAAAGTGTGTTTTTTATTTATTCTCACTGAGCTGCGCAGAAGGTACCTGTATATCCATTCGGTTTCCGTTTCCGTTGACTTCCTGTAATGATCAGAAAATGTTTTTGAATAAATAAACATCAGGGAGGTTCTGAGGCGACAACGTTTCCCCGCTTTACGCTTGGCAAGGTTTGCGTGCATCTCACGGTTCCTGGTGGATTCCACTCACATGCTATGAGAGTTGAGAGAACCCATCTGCATTATGTGGACACGTCATCCCCACCCAAAACCAGTAAGACTGTACTTGAGATCCAGTAGCCTGAATGGTGGGATTTTCTTCCTGTTGACATTACATTACATTACATTAATGGCATTTGGCAGACGCTCTTATCCAGAGCGACGTACAACAAAGTGGTTAAAATGTATGCATTAAAGTGAAGGACAACTCAGATAAAAACACACTTGTTAAACAATGTAAGTTGATGCAAATGAAGCCAAGCATGTGCATTGAAGAATGCTGCCCCAAGGAAAACTACAGATTCTATAGAACAGTTCCTAACCCACACCAACATTGAAACATTATGACAATGGCTTGCTGTTTATGTCCTCAAAGAGTTGCTGAACTCAGCCAACAGCAAAACACAGTACCGTATACCGTTGAATTTGTGGGCAGGTTTTTACAAACATTATCAGAAAGTAGGGTTCTATGACTTCATGAAACAACCCTTTCTAGTTCTTAATGGAGCACTGAATGGTAGGTGTGATTTTACTCAAAAAAGAACCCTTGGACTAGACAGGTTTTCTCCCTGGAGACATAGAGGAGCCTTTTCTTCTGAGAGAACAGAAGGCATCTCAAATCCTTGCATGAGCAAGATTCTACAAAATGGATTCCCAATAGAGCATTGTAGCAATATTAGCTCATGAGCCACTTGGCATTTTTTTCTGCTGGACAAGAGGACATTGAAGAAACTGCTCTTGTGTTTTGAAATGAAGCATTCAAATCCAAACAATGAACCAGGACACCATTCTGTTCCTATTCTAGGAAAATAAGTCACCCACAAAAAAAAATAACAGTCGGTTCATTTATCATACACAAGAGTTGGTTTTAATGAGCTGTTTGTGCAGTTAGTAAAGAACACAAGTATCTGGGTTTTTTAACCACCATTATATGTTGTCATATGATATGATATCTGTTACCATGGAGACTGGACAAGACAACAATCTTATGAAATCAGTTTTTTTTCTTGTTGCCATAAACACAGAGGAGAAACTGTTGTGCCTACAGTTATTGCCAATACTTTTGTAATAAAATTCTAATAAAAATTAGAGGCATTCAGTTTGACAGACTGCAATCCTGTAGTTTCTTATTTATTGTAATTATGTTGTTTTATTTTTTAAACTGAAATGAGTTAAAGTTATTACATTATTTTGTATATTACATATCCATTGGAATTAGTTCATGAAACGTAACACCTCTGGAATTAAAATGTAATTTTAAGAGGTGTGAAAGTGTGTCTGCCTGCCTGCAGCACTGTTTGTAAATGAATGAGACCGATGCTCATAAATCTATCTGGTATGGAAATTAAACCCCCGGTCCAGCCGTCCTTCAGAAGAGTGGGCTGTCCTTCCCGTCAGTTCTCAACATTTTTCTTTCTTCTCTTTTTGCCAAAATAAATAAATGCAAACGAAAAAAGAAAGGTCTGGAATTTATTACCCTGTACGACCACTGGTCATTTTTTGGTCTGTGTCTGTCCTAATAGTCAAAATCAGCATTTAGTGCACATGACAGGATACCATCATAAGGCATCACTTTACCTGAACCCCTGGCCATAAGGATGACATAATACTACCATAAACAACATAACAGCTGTCACAAGATGGCATAACAGATGATGTCAGGCTACGCCGAATTACATAATACTGTCATAAGTTTATTGGTAGATTTTTACGTGTTGAAGAGGTTCAGCCGTATTTCGGACCAGAATAAAGGGGGAAGAAATGTGATCAAAGTGACTTTGTGCGTGGAATGATTGTGGGTGCTCGACAGGGTGGTTTGAGTATCTCAGAAACTGCAGATTTTCACGCACAACAGTCTCTAGAGTTTGCAGAGAAAGGTGAAAAAAACAAAAAACATCCAGTGAGCTGCATTTCTGCAGGCAGATGTGTTGTTGATAAGAAAGGTCAGTGGAGAATGGCCAGACTGGTCAAAGCAGACAGGGGTGACAGTAATGCAAATAACCACACATTACAGTGGTATGCCGAAGAACATATCTGAACACACAGTGGATAGGCTACAGCAGAAGATTTAAGTCTAAAAAGTCTAATAAATACCTAATAAAGTGCTCACTGAGCATATGTTTTTTTTGGGGGGAAAAAAGCATTTAAGCTCAAAATGTATTAAATACAGTACTGCAGCTGTTACATTGCAAAGTTCAGTGAGCAAACATCTATATGTGGAAAGGTTGTCAGCAAGTTTAAGACTAATATGGAATTTCTTTTGCATATGAAAATTCCTGGCTGAATTGCTTCCTCAGGATCAGGAGATGAATCCCAGTAGCCCAAATGTAAACTTTACTTCATTGTAAAAATATTTCCTGGAATGGACAAAGTAGATTTGCTGGAAACCACTCGAACATTTCTGTGTTTGCATTAGTTTGGCTTCGATAATTACATTTGTTTTTCATTTCACATTTTCTGCTGTCTATTTCTCCATTGAAAACGATGAATTATGCAGTGTTACATGCAAGTTATGAATTACACACCTGAGATTGAACACAAATAACATGTTAATGCGTATGTGAGATACAGTACATGACCCTCATGTTTATGATAATAAGGATTATGTTCCAGTATATTCATTCTTATCTTCGTAATTGAGACTGGTAAACATTGAACTTTGAACTTCAAACTCCAGACGTTCACGGTTTGATGTGATCCTGAACTCTGCCTGTTTTCCTCTGACACTCATGATGGAAATCAGCCAGGAAGCAAGCTTTGTTTCTGTATTTCACATACGATAATAATACAGGACTACAGTTGGCTTGAGGGTGTCTGTTGCTGCAATTCCTCTCTTGACTGTTAGGAGTCCGAAATTACCTACTTTAAGTACTCTAGCGCAGGGACACATTAAAAACCAGCCGACAAGACCCTGCAGGTTTTCAGCTCGAGATCCCTGCTCTAGGTATTGGATAAGGCATGTTTGTTTGTTTGTTGTAATGTTTGAAAAATAAAAACACTTCCAAGTCGTTCTCAAGTCAAAGTACAGGGAAATTGTCAGCCAGTTAGGTCTGTATTGGACCCAGAGTGGGACATGCTGTTTGTCACAGGTGGTGTCTGGACACCCAGAGCCCAGGGAGTGAGCTGCGTGTAGGGCCTCTCCCGTCTGGACACCCAGAGCCCAGGGAGTGAGCTGCGTGTGGGGCCTCTCCCGTCTGGACACCCAGAGCCCAGGGAGTGAGCTGCGTGTAGGGCCTCTCCCGTCTGGACACCCAGAGCCCAGGGAGTGAGCTGCGTGTAGGGCCTCTCCCGTCTGGACACCCAGAGCCCAGGGAGTGAGCTGCGTGTAGGGCCTCTCCCGTCTGGACACCCAGAGCCCAGGGAGTGAGCTGCGTGTAGGGCCTCTCCCGTCTGGACACCCAGAGCCCAGGGAGTGAGCTGCGTGTAGGGCCTCTCCCGTCTGGACACTCAGAGCCCAGGCAGTGAGCTGCGTGTAGGGCCTTTCCCGTCTGGACACTCAGAGCCCAGGGAGTGAGCTGCGTGTAGGGCCTCTCCCGTCTGGACACTCAGAGCCCAGGCAGTGTGCTACGTGGAGGGTCTATCCTGTCTGGCCCCAGAGCCCAGGGTGGAGGGCCTTGCCCGTCTGGCCTGAGAGAGCGGTGAAGCAGACACACAGAAGGGCTCATAAACAGGCACATCTGGAAAAGGAGTTATACAGGAGGGGAAAGGCGGTCATAAAATCACTGTTCCCTTTCAAATCCAACACGCAAGGCAAGAACACACAGCCTGCTACTGACTTTTTTTTAGCATTTACCTCCTTCTGCAGTCATTAGAATTAACATCCCGAAAAACCAGAGAGGCAAAATGGAATTCGTGAGCGAGTGGAATGTTGTTTTTCGTTAATGTTGTTATCTTAGACCGTCGAGTACCTACTTATGGTGTTGAAACACCATCTATTTACTAGAATTCAGTTCCACATCCTGTTCCAGGGACGCTGTGTTCCTCAGTCGGTTGTCCTACGACCTTGGCCACCATTTTGTGAAAATGGATGTCATTCGCCATACGCAAGATGGAGGATAAAAACCCTTAAAAGAGGTGGTGCAGTGTAATGTCTGAAATGGGAGGAGTTTACATGCGCTCATGAGTGATTGACCAGCCACGTTTTCGGTCGATAAAAAAAATCATACAAATTTCTTAACTAATAAGAAGCATTTGTAATTCAGGAGTTCAGGATTACATCAAATATAAGGATTGGGCAGATGCACTGCATTTTCTTTCATATAGAATCCATTCACACAGTTGGAGATGGCACTGAAGCAATTACTGTAATGTAAGGCTTCCACAGCTGGGCCCCAACTGGGATTGGAGCTCGTGACCTCCAAGTTTGCACGTCTGGCTCCCTAACTATTGTACTCGACATCCGCCTATCTCGCAAACACTGATCTCATCCGGGCCAATTATGCGTAATGCGAAACAAGGTCAAACAGATGCATGAAAAAACAACTTGTTGCAGTTGCCATCATGTATACATGAGATAAGCAGACGTGTATCGGTGAGAGAGTAACAGATGTCCGCATTGGCACGTCCGAGCCTGCGGCCGGCCCAAATTCGGCGTGTCCTCGTTGGCGAGGTCCTGGCCTTGCCTGGCTCAGATATCGGTATGGAATAACCAGATGGTCGACCGCGCTTTTCCCCCGCTCCGGAATTTCCGTCTCCCTTTTCACGCCGAAGCCGAAAAAGGCAGAAACATTCCAGTTTGGTGCGTCTTTCCGAATTTTTTGAATGGAAGATCGGAAGCACCCGGGCATTCCCGTTACTATCCGGAGTCTCCGGCCGTTCAGGATGGGAGGCATGCAGGAGCGGAGCGCTTGGCTACTCCAAAAAAGTATCTGTGTCAATACGGGCTTTGTGCCATCCATGGCTGCTCTATACGTTTGCCACACCCTGATATGAATATTCACCAATCAGAACTCTGTTTTTTTGGGAGAACTCACAGACCGAATCGTATATTTTTTTCCCACTATATTCAGACGGGAAGGAAAGAGGGTTAGAGAAGGAGTCAGGATCACTTTACAGAGGACACCATGGCAGGGAATCGAACCCTCAGATTTAAGGTGGGAACCCGCAGCAGGGTCGAGAGACTCCCACCAGATGGAATTGCACCGTAGCTCAGCTCCCGAGTGACAAAGCAGATTGTTCCTGGGTGGAAATGCAGACATTCCACCGCTCCCGTTAGCCCCAGGAATCATCCAGAATTTGTTGAACTGACACGGTCCCGTTGCTAAGGGAAGGACCAGAAGGTGCAGGTGTAGCTTCCAGTCATGGAACGCGCAACCTTGGCTAGGTCTCGCAGAAATCATTTTTGCGAGGGTTTAGAGATGTCGTGAAATAAGCTGTTGACGTCTGATCTCTCCCTTTTCATTATTGAGGGGGTCATGCAATCTTTCCATTAAGCGGCCTATATACCTGAAAAGCCTAGGTTAGGTTAAAAGTGCTGATGTACTGCACAGCGGCAATGACAGAAGTGAAGAACGGTGTTTACAAAACAGACTTGAAGCAGTTCACTATGAGTTCGGCATCTCCAGATGTAGCCAAGGAGGGGTTGGATGACACCCTCAAAATACTGGAGAAAGAGCCAGAACCCCCCCTCCGCCCCAACCGAACACAAGATACTTACCACAAAACCTTCTCATTCAATCCGTCCAAACCATCCCCCAACCCCCACACCAGGTTTGATTCAGCTATGAACTTTGAAATTAATTCCTGGGGCTTGGATCTCTCAGGAAACTTAATTTTGACCATGAAGTATTCTGAAGCATAACACCCCCCCCCCCTCCATGTTGTTTGTGTAACCCACAACACAGCATTGTTTTGGAATCTTTGTTTCGGCTCTGAGTGCTTTGGCAAAATGGCCGCCCGTCTAATGAAGGAGGATGAAGGGAAGCCTTCCGGAAGGGTTGCCAGCGAATGGGGTCGCCGTGGAAACGCATCCAGATGCTTGGATGTTATTATGGTATGTCCAAAAAAAAAGGCCCATAAGATGCTGCCATCGCTGAGGTTACAGGGCTCATTAATGTTCCAGAAATCTCCATTTGGCCTCGAGCATTTCGTCTTTCCATTTGTCTCCGCTACCAAACATTTATCTTTGTCCTGACTGTCCAGAACAGAGTGGAAGTTTTAGGGATCATGACTGCACCTTTTGAGGCACTGCGAGGCTGGACATTCAGCTGAGGAATTGTTCAGGAATTGCATATAACATCTGGAGCTTCAGACAGCGAACGTAGGGTATGTGTCAGTTTCAAAGGCCACAGTTTTGTGTTGAAGCCACAAAACCTTTTCAGTCCAAATTTCCTCAAAGTTGAGATTGATGTAATTCTGTTGCAATTTTTGACAGCGGAGAAAGTCCCAGTCTGACGCCAGAGCTGTGAGCCCTGGCAGTGGATGAAGTCCGGAATATGACAGTAAATATAAACACTCACGATCATGTCACTGACTGCAGACAGTTGTTTAAAAAACCCGAACAATGATAAGAGGCTTCAGAAACAGGCCAGATACGACTGCTTCGGAAATATTAGCCAGGGGCTCGATTACACCCTTCCAGGAAATACAGTGTGGCGTTTCCCTCGTCAATGAGACTCACGACTAATATTTTCCACAGAATCCGAGGAAAAAGGCTGCTGTGGTCTCGACAGGAACGCCGGCCATCACGATTTTAACCGCTTTTAAATTTTCAGCTCCCTGTGCAGACCACAGGCACACGCTGAAGGCCATTCCTAAGCACTCCGGTCAGCATCAATCTCAAATTCCCACATTTCAGGAGTCTCCCGTTTGAATTCCAGGTGGAATGTTGGGATCGGGAATACCGTAGCGCAACCAGGACTGGCTCTTTTTTTTTTTTTTTTTTTTTTTGGTGGAGTTGAGTTTCCTCCTGATGGAATGCAGTGAAAGCTTGTTGGTTTCTGTCATGCTCGGGAATAAACATTTTGATTACGGGCATGAGCCTGATTTCCCATGGTAACCGAGCCTCGGATGAAGTAATTGGAAGCAGATGAAAGGGAGGGGAAGCTCGGCTTTAGGTGAATGTGTGTGTGTGTGTGTGTCTGTGTGTATGTGCGCATGCAGGTGTGTGTGAGCATGTGTGTGCAAGAGAGAGAGAGAGAGAGAGAGAGAGAGAAAGAGAGAGATCACCTCTGGCCAAAAATGTGCGTGCGTGCACTAATTTCGGTGATTGCAGACTTCAGGTGAGGTTAGCGATCTCCCTCTGTGTGAAAACAGGCAGAAAACGAGCAGGGCTCCATTTTCTATCAATACATTACTGGAAAGCTGTGTGTGTCCTACACCAGGAAGAAACTGCACGATAAGAATAAACTATTTTCAAGTAGCCATATGTTCCAGGTGCAGCTCAGCTCCGGCTGTGAAGATGTTCGTTCTCAGAAGAGGCGAGAGCACTGTGACAGGGCCAAGCCACGGTCACGCCATCGCAGACTACGGCCGGAGCTCCACACTGGAGAGGCAACGACTGGCTCGGCCTGCCGCGGAACGATGGGGAGCACGCCGGCATTCCCGGAAATTCCTGGCCTTCCCGGCGTTCCCACCGCGCCGTAGCGCCCACTCCGGGTCAGACCGGGCGTCTGCGGACGCACAGACCGAGAATACGCCGACCTCGTTACGCTCCAGCGACGTGGGCAGGGTGCGATCGGTGGTGCGTCTGGAAAATGGCAGGGATCACGTGAGGAGTCACGTGAATCGGAGGAGTCAAGTCTGCCACCTCCTCCTCAGAAGGAGCCGCAGCTGGCAGGAGAAGTTTGGTTGAGTTTGGGGTTTGGGAAAAATCAGGGATAAAAATATAAATATATATATTTTAAAAAACCAGACAGCAATTTCTGCAGCAGATCTGCACAGCACACACAGTGTTAATACAGCAAATCTGCACAACACACAGAGTGTTAATACAGCAAATCTGCACAACACACAGAGTGTTAATACAGCAAATCTGCACAACACACAGAGTGTACACAACATGCAGATCTGCACAACCTACAGGGTGTTAATACAGCAAATCTGCACAACACACAGAGTGTACACAACATGCAGATCTGTACAACACACAGAGTGTACACAACACGCAGATCTGTACAACACACAGAGTGTACACAATACGCAGATCTGTACAACACACAGAGTGTACACAACACGCAGATCTGTACAACACACAGAGTGTACACATCACGCAGATCTGTACAGCACACAGAGTGTACACAACACGCAGATCTGTACAACACACAGAGTGTACACAACACGCAGATCTGTACAGATACAGCATGTATCAGTCATTGAACACCTGTTGAGTACAGTGCAGACGACGTGCTTTCCAGCCCGGAGACGGAGTTCAGATAAACCCACATAAAACTGATCAACTCCTTACAGTGATGATGAAGTCCAGGATCCAGTCTGTCCGCAGACTGCTACAGTATGATTGACCTAGTTAAAACACACGCACATACATGCCTTTTTTTTGTGGCCAGAGGTGATCTCATTCCAGTACATTTAAATATCACAGATAATTATGTTTAATTGCTGGTTTATTAAAACTGAATAAGATGGAATCTACGCTGATACAAAGCGGAGAGCTCTCTGGTTTTCCACATGGTCTGAAAATGTCTTTTTAAAAAAGTAGGTCAGCCACTA